>NW_024091963.1:0-18711 GCF_014356525.2 Nilaparvata lugens | reverse complement strand
TATCACATAGCAAATCAGTAATTAGAACCCTTGGATAATTGAATTCAAATCAAGAAATGTTGAATGAATCTCAAAATTCTTCCTCATTCTTTTTCTGGAAGCCTAGAGAGTTGCTAAGAATGATTGATGAAGGACGTATCACATATCAAATCAGTAATTAGAACCCTTGGATAATTGAATTCAAATCGAGAAATGTTGATTAAATTTCAAAATTCTTCCTCATTCTTTCTCTGGAGGCCTAGAGAGTTGCTAAGAATGATTGATGAAGAAAGTATTACATAGCAAATTAGTAATTAGAACCCTTGGATAATTGAATTCAAATCAAGAAATGTTGAATGAATCTCAAAATTCTTTCTCATTCTCTCCCTGGAAGCCTAGAGAGTTGCTAAAATGATTGATGAAGGACGTATTACATATCAAATCAGTAATAAGAACCCTTGGATGATTGAATTCAAATCAAGAAATGTCGAATAAATCTGAAAATTCTTCCTTGTTCTTTCTCTATAGGCCTAGAGCTCTGCTAGAATGATTGATGGAGGAAGTATTACATATCAAATCAGTAATTGGAACCCTTGGATGATTGAATTCAAATCAAGAAATGTCGAATGAATCTCAAAATTCTTCCTCATTCTTCCTCTAGAGTCCAGAGAGTTGCTAACAATGATTGATGAACGAAGTATAACACATCAAATCAGTAATTGGAACCCTTGGATAATCGAATTCAAATCAAGAAATGGCGAATAAATCTCGAAATTCTTCCTCTGAAGGCCTGGAGAGTTGCTAACAATGATTGATGAAGGAAGTATTATATATCAAATCAGTTATTGGAGCCCTTGGATAAATGAATTCTAATCAAGAAATGTCGGATAAATCTCAAAACTCTTCCTCATTCTCTCCCTGGAGGCCTAGAGAGTTGCTAAGAATGATTGATGAAGAAAGTATAACATATCAAATCAGTAATTAGGACCCTTGGATAATTGAATTCAAATCAAGAAATGTTGAATGAATCTCAAAATTCTTCCTCATTCTTTCTCTGGAGGCCTAGAGGGTTGCTAACAATGATTGATGAAGAAAGTGACAAAAGTGTGTGACAAAAGCAAGAATGGGGAAGTCCCATTGACAAGTGACACAGTGACAAGTTCTTGGAATTCAATATCCAGTAACTTGCATTCAATTTCCGACATGTGTTCCACCCCCTACTAGCCTATCTTCTTCCTACCTGAATTGCCATTATTTTTAGTCTATTGCCCTCTCTGCTGAAACTTAAAAATTCCTTGGAAATAACCGTCTGCTTCCAATACAAACTACACTTTGTATGTTGAAGTCGAGAGAAAACTTTCTTGTTGAGAGGTCCGAAATTCTTTACTTAGAGGTAAATAAGCAGCTAGAACTCAAAAATGTCATGGGACCAGGTAAAAATTTGTTGTGTAGAGGATTTTGTAAAGTGGAGATTCGTTATAGAGAGGTTCGACTGTATAGATGATTACTCTTATGTTTTAGATGTTAATAAAAAAAGTAAATTCGTATGCCTTTTTTGGTGGGGAGTCCCTCGCGGGAAGATCCCACCGCCTGAATATATAATTCAAGCCGTCAATGGGCCTTACGACTCCCATACTTCAGCCAGGACCGACAGTTTAACGTGCCCATCCGATAACACGGGAGTGATCTGGTTAAAAATCTTTTGGTTGTGAGAGGGTTTGAACCCGGGATCTCTATGCTGCTACGTAGTCACTCTATCCACTAGACCACGGATCACTCCAAATGTTAATTATTCTTCAGAATAGCTCTGTACATTGATCATGGAAATAAATGTATTGCATACTCACCATTGTACAATGATTGTGTCAAGTTTTTAGTATTTCTTGAGTTCAATGTAGCTTTAAAATCGATCAAGCTGAAGAGAATTCAATGATACAATGATGATATACTAGGTTTCTTTAAATTTTCTGTACACGTATAATAATCATGAGATTACTATCAAAGAGAGACCATCTCAGGAAACTATCGTATGTGTGTGTGTGTGTGTGTGTGTGTGTGTGCATGTGTTTGTGAGAAAATCCTTTCTTAGTGGATGTCTTGAGGCTACCATAAACAAGTTGTGCAAAAATTAAAGTTTTTAGGCTCGGTAGTTTGGGCTGTGGTGTGATTTCAGTATGTTGGGACTTAGGAAGAGGATGAGGAGGAAAGAGGAGGAGGAGGAGGAGGAGTAGAAGGAGGAGGAGGAGGAACTGAAGAAGAAGGAGAAGAAGAGAAGAAGATAGATTGAATATTGATTTAGCGATTAAAAATAAAAGCTGAAAGATGTCTTTATTGAGAAAACATAACAGCTGTTTTGAGTTTCATAGTAGCACAGACATATACTGCAATGCCTCATTGAGTTCAAACACACAGTTCTAATTCCCTACATGAAGTAGTGGATTATTCTTTTATTGACCGAGCGAAGTGAGGTCTAAGATTCAAGTCGACGGTTTGGCATTTCTCTTAATGTTTAAATGTTCAAATGATTTAATGTTTAAATGCGTGATATGCGTGATTGAAACGTCGATTATATGCTAATGATATGCGTGATCAATTAATCTGTCAGTTATGATTCTATCGTACACCCACATGGAAGAGTATGCTGAACTGATTATTTGGTCAATAAAAAATAATAGGATGGTCTGGATTTGAGGATTGTTTGTATGGGTTATGGATTTTGAGGTGTGCATCCAGCTAAAGTTTAGCAAAGAGGTTGGCACCTTATGCTGAAAATGCTCTTGGAGAATATCAGAGTGGTTTCAGACAGGGGAGAGTACCAACGGATCATATATTCACTATCAGAACAATACTGCAGAAATGCTATGAATTCAATATTCCTGTCCACCAGTTATTCATAGACTACAAGCAAGCATATGATAGTTTAGACAGGACGTATATGCTAGAAACACTCTGCATACTGGAGATTCCAGATAAGTTGGTGCACCTTGTGAACATGACATTGACAGAAACCAAAAGCAAAGTGAGTATCGCTGGTCAAAGTTCTCGAGAGTTCGGCATTGAGAGGGGTCTGAGACAGGGAGATACTCTGTCAGGCACTCTGTTTAACCTTGTCTTGGAAAGAGCAGTCAGAAATATAAGTTTGAATGCTGGAGGTACACTGCTTACTAGAATGGCACAGTGCCTAGCATATATGCAGATGATGTAGACATCTTAGCCCGAAGGGAGGAGGATCTGATTGAAAGTTTTAGAAAATTGGAGGAAGAGTCAAAAAAAGCAGGTTCGGCAGTCAATGCAAGTAAGACTGTGTACATGAGGATGACTAGAGACCAGAGAAGGATACCTGAAGAGCTCGCACCTGAAGGACATTGTTTTAAAACTGTAGAATGTTTTAAGTATCTTGGATCCCTGATCACTAACAAAAATGAAAATCAAATGGAAATCAAAGCAATGGGTGGGTGGAGAGACCAAACCTCACCACTGCTCAAAGAAGGGCGGCCATTTAGGCAAAGCTCCTTGGGAAAGGTGAGGATTTTGACCCTGCAAAATTTCGGAGGGGCAAAAAGAAAAAACTCAAGAGACCAGAGATGGGTGAAACTCCATGCACAAAATAATGTGGGTCAAGAGGTTGAGTCAAGGGTAGCCAGGCGCCCTAAAGGCAACTTGATCACCCCTTCCTTAGCGGAAGGACCTTCAAAGAAGGCCAGGAATGGAACTCATGTAGGTCACAAGGACTAATCAGTCTGAACAGACTGCCAAGCATATCACACTGGATTACGACAAGCAACCAGGTGATGAATGGAATGTTAGCATGGGGAAAATCTCCTGGTTCTTGTAAAAGGACACAGGTATTGATTTGCCTTACTAGCATACTACTTGGGAACACAATAAACTACGGTTGACGTGTGGGGTTCTTTGAACCTTTGGATCCTTCAATCTGTCCCTTCAAAAATAATAATAATAATAATAATCATAATATCTGATAATAATCATAATAACTATCAAAATATCGTACATAATCAATGTTTTTATTCTTTCCTCTTTAATTTTCATATTGGCAACATCCATGGTAGGCTACACACTAGAAAAAAACTCGAGTTTCGTTTAAAAATGTGTAACTGTTATTTCAAATCATCCATACCGCCCTATTGGAACTAAATTGATAAATAGTCCATACTTATTACCTGGCTTTTCATTAGTTGAAGAGAGAGATGAAGTTTTACTTGCAGGAAGCAGCAGCACTGTACTGGTGTCACTGGAAAACACATTCATAGAAATGTATACTTGATTTATATAGTCAGCCAGGTTAGCCAAAACGACGATAAGGCTTTGCACCCCTAAGCTGCGTTTACACCGGAGTTAACACAAGTTCCAAACATTTTTGTTATAAACTGATGTTAATTACAAAAGTCAATAACATCATGTTAAGTTGCGTTTACACCGGAGTTGATAACATGAGTTATTAATAGAAAGTTGTCAACTTGACTGAATCAACAAAAAATTCTCTTGAAAAAGTTGATAACTCGTGTTTTTCACAGAAAATTCCTTGTTATTAACAAGCTCTATGTTATCCATTGAGAGTTGGTAAAGTTCAAAGGAAATGTGTTATGTTAATAACAAAAGCCTCTTTTATCGCATAAACTTTATTTGTTGATAAAAGGTTACCATCTATCCCGCAACCCCCTCGCCCAGCATCCCTACCCTACTACAGCTGTTCCCCAATAACTACAGCTGCAGACAGAACACGTGACAAAGTTATTAACTTTTGTTGATAACAGAATAGAATAGAATGGGATAGAATATTCATTTTATTCAACAATAATACAGAAAATGTCCATACAGTTGAATAACGTCAGGCAGATTTACAGTCAAAAACTTTATAAAAGATAATTCACACGGCAAGTTATTATGTGAATCACACATTAAAATTACATTGGCATACATAAATAACATTGAAACACACTACATTCCATTTAAAAATTCGTCAATACTATAGTAACTCTTATCAACTAAGAACCTATATAAGTCTGTTTTAAAGGAATGCGTCCTAGGATTTGAATGAGTTGGCAGCCTATTCAATAATTTCACACCAATATAACTGGGCTTTTTCTTATAAAGAGAAAGTCTATGATACTGAACACTGATATTATTTCTAAGCCTGGTATTATGATGGTGTACATCTGAATTTGTTGTAAAGCAGTTAAATTTTTTACCACTAACATAATCACTTTATAAATGAAAATACAAGGAACTGTGAGAACTGAAAGACTTCTGAATGCATCTCGGCAAGTGTGGTTAAAGCCTAAACCTGCTAGGTATCCTATTGCCCTTTTCTGCAAAATAAATATTTTATTCATGTTCTGCAAAATTGTAGCTCCCCAAAGTTCAATGACATAAGAAATGTGTGAATAAATCAATGCAAAATATAGGACTCTTCCCGTGTCTAGGGGTACATAGCGTATGATGTTTCGCAGGACAAATAAATTAGTACTTATATGCCTGGCAAGTTTTTCAATATGAGCATCCCAAGAAAGGCTCTGTCAATTACCAGACCTAGAAGATTTGCTTCGTTGACATGTTCTACCTTTGAGTCTCCAATATTAATAACCGGTTCAAAGAAATAATTTTTAAAACCAAATTGCATATATTTACTCTTATTTGGATTGACTGATAAAAACGACTCGTTATAATACTGAACAATGAGGTTTGTAAGAGTGTTGGCATTTATTTCAAGTTCATTGAGGCTCTTATCATTAAACATCAAGGTTGTATCGTCGGCATACAGAGTAACATTAACACCTACTGGGACAGATGATTGCAGATCATTGGTGTACAACACAAAAAGCAAAGGTCCCAGAATAGATCCTTGTGGTACACCTCTTGTGACCCTGAGAGGCATTGAATCAGCTACCTGGGTATCAGAATTTATTGTAACATATTGATAGCGGTTGGACAAGTAAGACTTTATCAAATTACTCCCAACACCTCTTATTCCGACGTTTGAAATCCTACTGATAAGGGATTTGATATCAAGACTATCAAATGCTTTAGATAAGTCTAATAGCACCCCGATTACGTAATCTCCTTTATCAGCCTTATCTATGATACCTTCAATGAACGATACAGCAGCAGATATAGTAGATTTCCCCCTCATAAAGCCATTCTGGCAGGAAGATATTACATCAAATTTCTCCAGATAGTTCATAATCCTACTATATATATATTTCTCAAAAATCTTGGAAAAAGCTGACAAAATGGAAATAGGTCTGTAATTATTAATATCATTTCTGACACAATTTTTGAATAGTGGTTTAACTTTGGCTATTTTGAGTAAATCCGGAAAGATGCCTGTTTAAAGAGTGTTATTAATTATGAAAACTAGAGGTCCGACTATTTGATTGCAACATGCTTTAACTATGCTGATTGGAATATTATCAAACCCTACACTACTTTTGGTTCTGATACTTTTTATTATATTAAGTATTTCATTATTATCTGTTGGAAAAAGGTAGAGACAATTTTCACGGTAGAGTTTCCTAGAAAAAGAAGCATTGTCATTATTCTTACTTGAGTTTAATATATTCAAAGTTGGTGCCATTGAAATAAAAAAATTATTAAAAGCGTTAGCAATTTCTTTAGGATCTGTAGAGATTTCTCCATTTTGTTCTAGCTCTATATTCGGTTGCAGTTTTTTACTTTCCTTGCCCTACTACCATAGGTAAGGAAAGTATTGCTTTCCAAAAAAAATTAAGGTACCCCAATTTCAAGTTTTCTATACGTTTCAAGGTCCCCTGAGTCCAAAAACATGATTTTTGGGTATTGGTCTGTGTGTGTGTATGTGTGAGTGTGTGTGTGTGTCTGTGTGTATGTGTGTATGTGTGTGTGTGTGTGTATGTGTATATGTCTGTGAACACGATAACTCCATTCCTAAATAACCGATTGACTTGAAATTTCAAACTTAAGGTCCTTATACCATGAGGACCCGACAATAAGAAATCCAATAGAATTCAATTCAAGATGGCGGAAAAAATGGCGGATAGTTACTAAAAAACCATGTTTTTCACGTTTATCTCGAAAATGGCTCTAACGATTTTCTTCAAATGTATACCATGGATAGCTATTCATAAGCCCTATCAACTGGAATGAGTCTCATTTCAGAGAAAATTTCAGGAGCTCCGTAATATTATTGAGAAAAATGGCGGATAATGACTAAAAAACCATGTTTTTCACGGTTTTCTCGAAAACGGCTCCAAAGATTTTCTTCAAATTTATACCATGGATAGCTATTTATAAGCCCTATCAACTGACATGAGTCTCATTTCTGTGAAAATTGCAGGAGCTCCGTAATATTCTTGAGAAAAATGACAGTTACTAAAAAACCATGTTTTTCACGATTTTCTCAAAAACGGCTGTAACGATTTTTTTCAAATCCATACCCTGTGTAGTTATTTATTAGCTCTATCAACTGACATGAGTCTTTTTCCTGGGGTACTTATTGGGGTCCACCAAATCCTTGAGAGATGGACTTTGTAACCTCCTTCTCGTGCATGAGGTAGGTAGGAACACGGTTTTTACTTTTTCTTCTTCCATATACCGTGGGTAGGTAGAGCAGTTTATAAAAAGAACACAGTCATAGTCAAGATATTTCATCTGTAGAACAGCTGTTTTGACGAATTTCAAAAAAACATCGAATTTCACAATATTTACATAAAGGAAAAAGTACTCTGAAAACAATTGTATATACACATATACAGTAGTCTGATCGTAGTTGCAAATATGTTGCCGTCAATCGTCATTATGTTTTTCTCCTGAATTATTCTAGTTGATATTGAAGCTTAGGTTTATTTAGCGAACTATATTGGAAATTTCAAGGTAGGGTTATAAAAGGGCACTTTGTTCGTGGATGTTTTTTTTACAAGAGAAATATTTGATCAAAATAAGGGGAAAGGTTTTTAAGCGAAAATAGATGTAAAATTTTAAATAGTTCGATGAGCAAGGAAAGTTGTGTGAGTGTACCACACCAGATTTTTTCTTTTGCCTCTGAGTTCATTTATTATTTCCCAGCTTTTCTTAGATTTATCTGGTGCACTTAAAATTGAATTACTAATAAATTGTTTTTTGGCTTGTATAACCTCACTGTCATAATTTTGTTGAATTCGTTTTATCAGCTCCCTATCAACTATTTCTCCATTATCTATTTTGATCTTAACTAATTTTCATATGTTCCTAATCTGAATAATTTCTTCCGTAATCCAATATCCTTTCATTTTCCTTTTATTTTGCTTCCTTCTATACAATTGTTTTAAAGTACAGTTCACATTCATGTGATTAATAGAAATTTCATGAAAATGCTTGAATTGTGTGTTCACATTTGATTTTTCATAAACAGATAACCAAGACTCCATACTCAATGAACTTATCATATTACTAATATTCTCCTGAGAGCAGCTGTACACAGGAGCGTTAAACGGTATCCGACTTGCTTTAAATCTACCAGAAACATGAGCTAATTGTAGATAGAAAAGCTGTGCAGTATGGTCCGACAACAAAGTGTGTACTACTTGTGCAACATATGATTCACAATCAATATTTGTTATTATGTTGTCGATGGCTATCCTACTATATCTTGTAATTCTTGTTGGATCTTTAACACTGCAGTGTAAATCAAACTGATGTAGAACATTAATTAACTTTCCATGATTGGGAGAATTATTCAAAATATCTATGTTATAATCACCGGCAACAATAATTTTATCAGAAACATTTTTAAAATTCCATCAAACAATATTTCAAGCCGCTCAAAAAATACATTTGTATCTCCACTTGGAGATCTATACAGGTCCACAACAACATAACAATCCTTACCTATATAAAACTTGAAACCACACACTTCAATATTTCTAGTGCTACATAAATCACCTATATTCAGTTTGCTGAACTTAGAGGAAGTAATGTCTAAAAACCTACGACTTACAAATATAGCTACGCCTCCTTTTCTCAGATCATCCCTACAAAAACTACAGACTAGAAGCATATCACTTATTATTAGAGAAGCTATATATTCCTTCAGACCATGTTCACTCAATACAAGAATGTCTGGTTGTTCTTCTTCAACCAGATTGTCTAGAAGGTTCAACTTACTAATAACTCCATCAATATTTTGATGAATTATTTTCAAACTATTTGAACAGTTCAGAATATTCAAGTGCTCAGAACTAATATCAATGTTTCTATTATTCTGTGAATCTAAGTTAATTTTTTGGTGAACACTTGTACTATTAAATTCGTCTTGTTTGAAGTGAATTGACTCTTGTCCTTATTGCAATTTTAAATCCTAAAAAATGTCCCCCATCATTATAATGCCCGTCACACAATTCAATAACCTGATTATTATCATTATTATGGAACATTTCGCTTAGTCTAATTATTTCATCTCGGACATATTTTTTCCCTTTTAAATTTTAATGTTGCCCATGTTTTGTGTGTATGTCTCTACTAGTCCTACTTAAATCTAAAATCCTAACATTGTTGAAACGCACTGACAAGTCATTAATTCATTCATTCGTTTTATCTATTTCGACGTTTACACATGAACTGTTCATCAGATCGAAACGATGCGGTAGGTTAGCGATAATAACATTCATGTCTTGAAGGCTGTTGATCGTTCGTTTTATCGATTTCACTGCATTTTTTGCTTCATTGCACGAAACGTCATTCGTACCACTTATTATAACCACTGTATCTTTTTTTGTGAATGATTCGCATTGTTCAACACAGCTCTCCAGGATAGCTTTAGATTTTGCACCGGACTTTATACATCCATAAACATTTAAATTGGTGATATGGAGTTGATCAAGAGTGGGATATCCTACCATGACTGTCACTGTAGATGTTCATATTCGCATAGGTTGATTTTATATTAGAGTGAATGACAGTCTTCTCTACTCTGCCCCGCTGTTTTCGACCCTTTTCACTCTTATTACAATCATTACACCGATCTATGAGGTTTTCGAATCGTGAATTATTATCACTGGACCTGGACTCTGACAAAGTAAGTACATCTCTCTCCATTTTTTGCCTCCTCTGTAGACAACAAATATTCATCCCTTAGCGTCTTATTGTCGGCCTCTAATACTTCAATTGTCGTCGACATGGATGCCAATTGGTTGTTTAGTGATGCAATCTGTGATTCAACAAAACCTATATTTTCATCAGTTGAGAAGACACCTCATTGGTTTGTTTCTCTGTAGTCAGTTCCAGTATTCTGATGTCATTCGACATAGACCTCTCGATTGCAGCATCCCATTGAGTCATTAAGCGCTCATTCTCCATTATCAGGTTGTCTCTTTGGAGCATTAACTCCTTAATCATTGAACTTTGTTCATTTGGTTCGATTCCCTCCAAATTGTTGTCCCTTTCATCCATAGATAATTTATTGATCAGAATACTCTTATCCTTATTTGTCATATTTGGAGTAGAACAGTAAGCACTTGAGATAGAATCATTTTTGGAACTTGGAACGGGATGACTATGATTAGCAGATGATATATCAACTATGACATTTACTGATTTATCAGTCACTAGTTGCGCTTCACAAGCCTTGTCCAAACATCGCCACAAAATGTCACCTAATGCCCTTGCGGTACCTTTTCTGTAATCATATTTATCATAAGTCAACTTCGGATTTCCTTTATTTGTTTTACTTATTATTGAAGAAACCATTTTGAATACAAATGATTGAAATTGATATTTCAACTAATTACTTTTGAAACACTGGATCATTTATTTTATCAGGAATAGAGAGGAAAATTAAGGAATGCCCAGAGAGCTATCAAGGCGTTTTTGGGTGAGAAATGGTAAGCTCCTGAATAACAGAGGTTGATTTTATTAAGGGTTGAGAGAGAAAGGATGTAGTTCAGAAATTATAATGTGAAGAGCATTTCAAAATAAACCGCGCATATTTCTTTCGAGAGAGTGTTGCTTTGATAAAGTTCAATGTCAACAGCAGCTGACAGTACTTAAACTGATAGTACTGGATTACTACTTGGTAGTACTTGGATAGTACTGGCAGTACTTAAACTGATACAAAACTAGCAGCCAAAAGAAAATGTTATTAACTTATGTTGAAAACTTTTTTTTTAAAATCTGGTGTAAACGCTTTATAATTTATTTACATTAGATCAGATGAAGACCATTATTTTAATGATCACACACATGTTTCAATCCAAATTTAAAGACAATATTTTGCTTTTTATTCCGGCTGTTATATCATATGAATAATCTCGTTAAATGAAATCATATGGAAGTCAATTATATTGATAACAAGATCTTGTTAATGACAAAGAATTTTCTGTTAGAAACATGAGTTATTAACTTTTGTCAAGAGAAATTTTTGACGATTCAGTCAAGTTAATAACTTTTTGTTAATAACTCGTGTTATTAACTCCAGTGTAAACGCAGCTTTAGTCTGCTACCGCTACTTGGTCGTTGGTTCGAATCCCGCCGGTAGGCATGGATATGTCTGATCATCTCCTCAGAATCATCCTCGCCCAAGCTAAAAGCTCATTATAGCATCATCCGCAATAAGAAAAAAATACTATGGAGGCTGAATACATGCATAATTATAGCATACAATGTAAAATATCGGGGCACCGAGCTCCGCTCGTCATTTTTATTTATTGATAAATAGAACACAATTCTCTAAAATTTCGTGTTTATATTTCATAGCTGGCTATATACGTCAGCTTATGAATTTCGGAGATGCGATATTTTGATTTTGCACAGAATCACTCGCTCACTTTTTACTATCCACAGACGATAAAAGTCTCAGCTGTCTCAGCCAAGGATGTTGAGTGATAGACTGAGACTATAATAACAGAATACTCATCAATCTTTACTCCTGCAAGTTCAATATCTAGCTCAGCACTGAAGGTACTCAGATCCAGACGATCAAAACTTAAATTCTCCTCAGGTATATCGCAGTTCCTCCATTCATGTGAGTTATGCGAAAAAATCCAGTAGCAAATTTAAATTTTCTATTACATTGAAGTACCTATTCTGTTCTTGAATTTTTAGATGATGTTCACTAATGCACAGTATGTCAGGACACATGGGAACAAAAGTGAGACCAAGTTAATTTTTGTTCTAAGACACTGAACATTTACAAAGATTGTCTTTAGTTTTTCACCAGTCATACATTTGTCAGAGTGAGTCATGGTTAATCTCTCGGACTCTGACCATTTGAGTTTAAATCACTTGAATCAAAAGTTTCCATTCTAGTCTGTTTTTGTATTCTATTAAAAAATTTAGAAACAAAAACATTGCTAGGCCAAAAGTCAGCCGAATATACCTCACTTAGTATCTGGGTTGGGACTCCTATTTTAAATGATGAGTACTCATCTGGGAATTTAGATGACAACCTTTCAACGACATAATCTGCTGGTATTTTTTCATTCAGAATAGAATAGAATAGAATCTTTATTGCAGCAATATCTGAGGTCATCAGATACAATACAAGTGTCAAATATATACAACATGATACGAAATAAAAATATATTACATCAGTAAGTTACACAATCAGTACCCTATGATAATATGTCACCTGATTTTCAACTTATAACCGAATATTCCTAGCTAATGTATGAAAATCTTCAATCTTGTTTGAAGGGTTAGCTGCTAAGAAACGTTTCATATGAATTTTAAAAGTCCATTCTCCATATTTCTAAGATCTTCAGGAAGTGAATTAAACAATCTTATTGATAAAAATAGGAATGTTTTTTGTGTACTAGAATAGGTATACCGATAAGTAGTCAAATTACACCTATTTCTAGTGTTATGGCTTCATAAATTCCTTAACATCAGAGTCTTTATTTTATTATTTGGTCCAAACCGAGAGACAAACAGAAAATCTTTTCTGCCTACTGTGGTTAAGTTATGCACTGCCTTAGAGCTACCTGTAATAAATTTAGATTTGGTAGTACTTGATTGATCAGTTGATCTAGTCTGAGTCCTATTCACTTTTTGATTTGCAGTGCTTAATGATCTGGATTTTTATTTTTCAAGAATTGTTGGTTCTTTCACTGATTTATTAGGATTTACAGTTTTTACTGCACTGCTGTACAGTTCAACTTGTTTGGCTGGCCTTTTATCCTGAGGAGAATCATGCATGTTTAGTGAAATATTTTTTTCACTTACCGAATTATCAGCACTTACGTGAACTTTGTCGCTACAGGTTGAATTTACATGCTGACACAAATCACTTTTCTTTTCAACAGATTCTAGCCTACTATTTAAAGCTACATAGTTTATACTCAATTGTTCGAGCTCGTCAAGAATTAAGCTGAGATTTACATTTTCAATACTTTTATTCAACTTACTTTTACTATTCACTACATTTTTCTCGTTTGCACAGGCATGTTTTTTCAGCATGGAAGCAACCTTAACCTTGCAACCAACACAGTACCAAACAAATCCGTCATGAAGTTCTTCAATTTTACTATAAAAAGTAATGGGTGAATTCACACATCCTATATGAAACCAGTGATTACACATTCCATCACACAAAATCGCGTTATCATCATCTTTTACAAAACTTTTACACACACTACAAGAAGTTTGCTGCTGTTCAGACGCGGCCATCTTGATTCAAAGAATGAACCTGTAGAGCAGTGTTAAGTGCTTTGATTAGGTCATCAAAACTTCTGGAATTATTGTAGAAATTTTCTTTTTTGAGATTCAGAATAGATATTGGGAGCCAACAAATGAATCGCCTAATGCCAAGAATCTCAAAGTTAAGGCCAATCGTTCTTGTAAAGTTATTGCTTCCCTCATGATGGTATCATTTGTTTGGATAACTAGTTGAATTAGATTCAGTTTATTAACAAAATAATGTTTTGACATACTAATAAAGTTTGAATTGACAATCTCATATCTTATGTCATGTAGCAATTCATTTTCTTAGTTCAACCCACGGTATATAGAAATAATGGTTCAACCTACAATCGTTCAACCCACCAACATCGTTTGTTGAGTTTTATTTTCGATTTTATTATACAAGTCATTGAAATAAATGATACAGCTGCATTTTGTAATAATTATCTTCAATGATGGAATGACGCCATTGTTGTCATGATGTGGAAAATTTACATCTACCATATCTTCGTGTCGTCTGCAAATCAGATAGCTTTTTGAATGCCGAGGCATACGTCCACAAGGACGTACAGTGGATGCCGAGGCATGTGTACATACGATTGTTCGCGCGAATCTGTACGGACGTGTGTACAAGGCTTTATTAAACAAAATAAATGATCGAAGTTTCTATCTGAGCTATGACTAAAAACTTGAATCAAGAAATTAAATGATAATAAATGCATGAACAACGATGTAAAACATTTTTGTAGTAAATTAGAATTTTCAACTTATCCTAACCTCAATCAAAACAACATCATCATAAATACCGTATTAAAGAAGAGATTATAAATGTAGAAAATAATTACCGCTTTGTAGTCATACTGAAGCTGCCTAGCCGCAGCATCAGCCATTTCGAGTGGTTTTTATAATATAGTTTGAGAATTTAATAGTTGATCCAAAAAATGCAATACAGTACACGGAAATAATCAAAAAGCGACGCCAAGGCCAACTAATTTCGGGTGGTATACAGTTGTTCGCACTAACAATTGTTCGCATCGCAATCTGTGCACACTAACTGAACAATTGTTAGTAGTGGTGTTTTGAGAGAGCTGCTTATCCAATAGAAATCGAGGGGTGTGGCCTCCCCCTCCACCCCCCCTTCCCCAGTCCGCCATTTTGGCCCCGCCCCCAGCCAATAGGAAGCAAGGGGCGTGGCCACGCCCCCCAGTCCGCCATTTTGGCCCCGCCGCCAGCCAATAGGATCGAGGGGGCGTGGCCAAAATGGCGTCCCTCCACCCCCTTCCTAGTGTCGGCCATTTTGTCCCCACCAAAGTCCCCGCCCCAACCAATAGGAGAGGTTCCCCAGGCCGACGGCCATCTTTGTTGTAGCAGGTGTTTTGTCAAAAACATCTGCCCCAGTCATCCCCCACCAAGTCCCACCCCCAACCAATAGGAAGAGGTTCCCCTACCCAGGAAGTGTCCCCGACGACCATCTTTGTTGTAGCAGGTGTTCTGACATCTGCCCCAGTCACACCTGCTTCTAAGTGGTGCCAATTAGGCATATTAAAAATATCCCCACATTTAAAATCTTTAAAATCTTTAAAATCACAGATATCTAAACTCTCAAACTCACACTACTAGCGCTAAACTCTCAAACTACACTACTAGCGTTCAAAGTTTGGTGCAAATTAAACTACAATAATATGTTCCTTGTTTTCCTCCACCACAGGAAGAATGAAAAAAATTACATTTCATATTTGTCGTATGAGATGTCATTTTCCCCACACTATGCTGTAAAAGGAATGGTGGCGCTTTTTTCAATGTGCTTTCCCCTATTGAGAAAACTCTAATTGAATGTTGCTATAATAGTATGTAGAATAGATAGGCTAATCTATTCTACATACTACATAGTTATTCATTACAAAGTGTTAATCAACATTAGGCTATTGCACAACAATATAGTGCATGTTCCTTTTTTCCTCCACCACATGAAGAATGAAAAAAATTATTTCATATTTGTTAGTATGAGATGTCATTTTCCCCACACTATGCTGTAAAAGGAATGGTGGCGCTTTTTTTAATGTGCTATCCCCATATTGAGAAAACTTAATTGAATGTCACTATAATAGGATGTAGAATAGATAGGCTAATCTATTCTACATACTACTATAGTTATTCATTACAAAGTATTAATCAACATTAGGCCTATTGCACAATCAATGATGGGAATGGGTTGTTTTTTTTTTTTTTTTATTTTTTTTTTTCATATATTCCTTTCTTCTAGAAGAACAAGAGGCAATTTACCTTCTCGTTGTACACACTTCAGATAGAGTTTTTGTTTGTTGAAATCCTCAAGTGTTTGAAGATTCAATACACTCAGAAATTTCTCAGGTAAGTAAACTTCGCAATAATAGTCACCATTGCTGTCATGATCGTATAACCTCATTATGATTCGCTGTCCCTGCTGTGTTCTCACCAATCTAGTGTGTACAACATGGTACCACGAATCATGGTCAAGATCTTCGAGTGAGACCGTTGGATATTCAGTTTCCGAAATATAATTGAATGACTTCATACTAAAAAGTCTATCATTTCCAGTGCTGGTGTTGCTTCTCTGTAGATGGTGATCCATAATAATAAAAGCTTACCGCGCGCGCGTTCGAGTGCAAGAGTAATAAGCTATGCTTGCTTCAATGTGGTTGTCGGTTAAAGACTGAGCAAACCTGTTAAGCCGTCAGCCCCCCACAACCGCCTCCCATTCCGTTTCCTGTCGACTCCTTCCACATTCCTTCTGTTGACTCGGTCTCCCTCCGCCACGCCTCTCACACCTTTCCTCCTGTTGACTTCCCGCCGTATCATGATGTTGTCTCCCCTCCGTCACCTTTACACGCACTCTCGCTTTCCACCTTCTTCGTCTTCTTTACTGTAGCTGCATTCCTTTCTTCTCCGCTGTTCACCTCTTCTTCTTTACAGCTAGCGCTTCTTCTTCTTTACAGTAGGCGCATTCTTTCTTCTCCGCTGTTCACCTCTTCTTTACAGCTAGTCGCATCTTCTTCTTCTCCTCTTTACCTCTAGCGATCTTAAAATTTCTTCTTCAATTCTTATTAGCTTGTTTACATTCAAACTAAAGGGTCTGTAATAGCTAAGTGATCACTGATATCGTTAATATCAACTGTATTTAGAAATATTGCTTTCAATTGTCTAGCAATACTACTGTTTTTGTCTCTATTGCTTTTTGACACAAATATACCATTCAATGTAGTTTTGTAATTTAATTTTAAACATTCTGGCGCATAAGACCAAGTTTGTGGATTCATTATAGCTCTTCAATCTGATGCTTACCGAAGGTACTCTAAATGAGTGGTACTAGAACAGTGAAATTTATTGCTTTTCGCTTCTCCTTACCACCACCTACATTTTCGCTACAGGTCAGACTGCATACTCTCGCTTTATGCGAAATCAAATCAAATCCGCAATAAACACACAGTATGCTTTCCCCATCAAAATAAAAACCTTGTCGGGCATAGTTGCGTCTTCGTTGTTTAGTTAGCAGTTTACAATGTTTCATACTTTCCATTCTATTATTTTCGCATGTATAATCGATATCAGCAGCAGCAGCAGCATTACGATTCAATGAACTCATATTGTTTGTAGGCATTGAAGCAGCACTATCTCCTTTGTTTGGTTTACACATCAAGATGTCAAATAATGATACGCACTGAAAAGTGCACACCGAGCATTGGACGATTTGTTAAGAATTTTGCATACACTAAAACACCAAGAATTTTCAAACATTGTATAGTGGGTTTTTGAATATCCTCTGGCATATAGAAGCACATTGTTGTGTAACCTTTTCAAAAACTGTGCTTTTTCTCTTCCCTTTGTATAGATTGTGGTATAATTTTGCAAATATGAAGCAAGCAGCGCGTCAGTGTAAATTAAGTCGCCTTGGTCCCATCTAATTTATGATAGTTATGTCAAGCCAGCTGACATCAGGGACATTTTTCTACTCAGTAATGTTTTCGGAAATGGTGATTTAAAGTGTAGCACAATATGTCGTAGTTTGTAATTGATTATGGCTACCTCTTTAATAATGATAAAATTATCATCACTTTTGAAAAAATGAAAACTCCAACTACAGCAAAATCAATGTCATCATTTTTCGAAAACCTGTCCCATTCTCTTCCAAACATCGTCTTCTCCTCCTTAATTCTTGCTGCCTCCTTCTCCAATTCTTCTTCTTCTTTATCCAAGCGCATTGTATGCCAAAGTCTCGAATTTTGTGATACTCGCTCATCATCGTCCATTTTCTGTTGTCCATCGGTGCATGCACACATTCTATGTACAAATGCATCAAATTTTGCTTTGTCAATGATGACAATGATGATGATGATGATGATGATAACGATGACGACGACTGAGGAATATCTATGTTATTATTCAAGCTATTAGAAACATTACAACTGAACACTGATGTAATTACTGTTCATACACGCATTTTTATATACCCCCCTCCCCCCCTCCTCATTCGTCATGCATAGCTCGTCTTGTGTCAAATTACTGTACTTCACGAACTAATGCGCTCAATGGTTGTATTCTACTAATGTGTCACTTATCAAAATACAATATGCAGTCGTTAAATTTGGCACATTTACTGTAAACTCCATTTCCAATCGAATGTCTGTGACGATGTTAAATGATCAGCTTGATGTGAACAATCTAGTACAATTATTGGACAGCAATCAGTAAAAGTTTTATAATCTACAACTGTACCATAATCAGTATGAAGTACTAAATATAATAGCTGGGCGCAAATTCAATAAAAATTGTTACAAAAGTTGATTGTTTCAATTATACGATCATACGGCAGATATTCACTATTCAGGAAAAGTTTAACTCATGCATTGCACATATCAAATTTCGACATTGACTTTCCCATTACATTTTTCTGTTTGTCTGAATGCTAATATACAAATCGCGGTGTATCAGCTTTTGAAGCCGTCTTTATAGTCCAAATCGTGCTAACACTGCTCGGCAGCTGTGGATATTCGTGAATATCCCATTTTCTGAATGCAATTTTTCAATGGCCTATCTGATCAACAATTT
>NW_024091962.1:0-18869 GCF_014356525.2 Nilaparvata lugens | reverse complement strand
AAGAATGAGTTCCAAACCACCTGGAAGAGATATATAATGTTTTCATCTTCTTCTTATTCTTTCAAACAGGGATTAGAAGCATCTTATTCTTTTCTCTATCAGTCCTTTTGGTAGATAGTTTGGGGAGGATATTTTTAATATTCTTTCCGAAGAATGGACATTGATATGTCCAAAGCTCCGCCAATTTATGTAGGCTTAACAATATAATATCTATAGTATTATATTACAAATTACTTTTTCATATCATATACAGTTCAATAATTATTTTCTTAGTCTCTATTATGTAAATCATCTATAATTTGCTGTATTGTAAGCTATTGTATATAAGTGTATAAGCCAGTATAATTGTAATCTACATAAATAAAGTACTCAATCAATCAATCTGAGAAAATGAAGTCTGAGCATGAACGACCTTTTCTGAACGTTTCATTCATAACCTTATTGTTTTGAAAACGTTTTTCTTCTCACGATTTGGGAGAGATACCGATTTGTGTTCAGCCTTTTAGCCTCGCCAATCATAGTGATTATTATTTTTGTGTCTCTGTTAATGAACGAATAAAAATATATCGTAAATATCAGCCGAAGTACTCACGCTTCAACGGGAGCGATTTTAAAACCGCGCCTCACGAAATACTCAGATAGCGCAGGTTTTTAATTATTTGATAACGATGGACGTCGTTTGCTAAGCGTCCCAATGACGTCACGCGTTTTTCGTAGCAACTGTGAGTTGGAGAGTGGAGGCACTCTTTATCATTTCAAGCAATAAGCCGACCAACCGCGTCGATCGTAATTTTCAATAAGCCATAGCTATGGAAGCATAACTCATCACCTGCTGTTACGTTATTCCTGCTGCTTCTTCATTGATTTACACTATATACGCTCTTTGATACACATGTATCACAGCACAGGCTTTGCCCATGTGAGGAACCTTCTTCAAGTTTTGTATTGATATATTGTGTATTGATTGTAATTTCTAAGAAGAAGAATAAAGATAATTTCAATTTCAATCTCAATCATCGAACAATAGATATACTAGATACATTGTATTAC
The DNA here is from genome assembly GCF_014356525.2 of Nilaparvata lugens. Lineage (NCBI taxonomy): Eukaryota > Metazoa > Arthropoda > Insecta > Hemiptera > Delphacidae > Nilaparvata > Nilaparvata lugens. Next base: position 17,819 of record NW_024091962.1, on the reverse strand, counting down.
TACTACACCTGCTAGAGAACATGGGTTTCCCATTATAGTTGAGTAGGTTAATTTCCGAAAAAATGCAATTTATTTATATTTGTAGTAAATTTCATTTATTGTATTTTTAAATATTTTGTACATTTTATCATAGAGAAACGATAGCATAGTAGATATCCCATGGTATAGGGCGTTTATGTCGCAACTTTTACTGTTATCCCAAGCCGATAGTTCACAAAGTTCTTTCCTATGCAGCTGTGTGACGCTGGTAGTCTCTCAAATTGTGCCGTTCATACACTATCACCCCAACAAAACAGTAAAAATTGACAATAATCGACAGTAATCGGCTTGAGATAACAGTTAAAGTTGCGACATAAATTCCCTATGCCATATCTACTATTGTTTCTCTATGATTTTATTGATTAGATTGCTTATTTGTATATTAATGGAAATAAAATTTCGTATTATTATTATTATTATCATTGTATCAGATACTCAGAATTTGCGTCAGTTCGGGAAAATAGATGGAATAGAACTACGAGATCAATCTAATAGAACCAATAGATCTATCAATCACTAAAATCAATTAATCAAATTAGTTTTAAATCAGTTTATTTTGTCAAAGCAATGATCCATATTCACATTTCATATTTTATTAATGGTGAGCAAAAGGAAATTGTAAAAATATTGTTTACAATGAAGCACGATAATAAAGCTTAAAGTTAATGTTTTCCCAGAAGAACCGATAATTGAAACTTGGTCATTAGAAAGACGAATCGCTAGGAGTGCGAGGATGAAGAGTATTGGAGGCGAAAGCGGGAGACCAACGTGAATAATAATAATGATAGCGTTGATTATATTGATGATAATACAATTTTGACATAGATTTTTTGGACTCAGAATAGTGTGTGAATTAAGTTACAGGAATTTACATAATCTCTAGACTGTGCTTTTCAAATTAAGGTTTAAAGCAGTTTTGGGCGACTGCCTGTTGTTTTAACCTGCATTGTATCTATTGTCTATGAATAGTAAATGAATAAATAATGGTTAATGGTGAATTACTGTGATCCTTAGTTGGCCTATACAAAAAAAGCACGATAGTTCAAAAGAATAATTTTCTACAACTGCGCGTAAAAAAAGAATTCACATACTCAATTCTCCTCCTAAAACAGCTTATTTCTGAGGAGAACCTACTTTTTTCGCTCGCTAACCATCCGCGCATGCGCAGTAGATTTACTTTCGCTCGCTTATCATTTGCGCATGCGCAGAAGAGTTTCTTTACACTTCCTAATCAGCTGATTGTAGCAGCTCGCCAAAAAGTCAGATCTTAACCTAAAAAGTCGGTAATTGGAACTCCGCCGATATAAGTAATTGAACAGGTTCGGCAGTTGTAGAAAAAATGTTGTATGTAATTCTTTATCGCTCTTGCAAAATTATCATGCTCCGCTTCGCGTCAATTGATAACTGTTTTGCGCGAGCGATAAAGTCGCGCATTACGCTCTTAATACATAAATAGCTATTTCCTTTCCGTATCATTTCTTCTAATATAAAAATATAATGTAAATTAATAAATGTAAAATATAATGGTCTACGTAGCCTGATAAAACTAGATACGGTAGTAGATATGGATAAAACTATTACCCATTCACATCTGCTCCTGTTGAAATTTTTGAAACTATTTTGATCTAGTATTATTATTGACCCGGTTGCACAAAAGCCTTTTGAATAATTTAAATCATGATCAATTTCCACGAGAATACTTTTTGGAAACGCCTTTTTCCGAGAACCAATCAGAGTAGGCGTTTCCGAAAAGAAGTCTCCTCTGATTGGTTCTCATGGTATTTAATCACGATTAGTATCGAACAGGCTTTTGTGCAACCGGGTCTGTATCATTTAAGGGTCATAGTGTCAGTTTTTTCGCAATAATTCAGATTAATTAGTATTAAATGTATGAAATTAATGTTTGCAAATTAAATATTCAGGTTCTACATCGTCATGAAGCTCTAATCACCGATGAATAAAATAATTTGCATGACCGCTCTCTTGAAGATCGACAATAAATATTATTTATTATTTGGACAATTTATTTTATGAAATTGGGATGAAAAGAAGTTTTGGACTGTAGTCTGTTTCTTTGTCTTCCAGTTGATTGTAAATGATGAATAATTTCTCAAAATATCTTTAATTTGAATAACAAATAGTGAGTAGGTTTTTGATTTTGTATTCAATTTTTTTAAATAAGTGCAATATTTCTAAAGTTTTTAATTTATTGTGATACATTCTGTAATTTATTCAGAGTATAAAATCAACCTTCAAAATTCAAAATTCTAAATCATCATTCTTGGACCAAAAATCAAGTGACAAAGCAGTGTGTGATTACATAACCTTATCTTTTGGACAACATTAACATTTTATCAAAATTTTTGGAGAGAAATAGTACAGGCTCAGCCTAGTTTTTCCTCCAATGTCATAATTGTATTATGATTATAGTATTTTATACAATAAATAAATGAATGAATGAATAAATAAATAAATATTTTCTCTAATTGCTACTTTTTTCTAGTATTTTTCATGTTTGAAACGAATCTACAGTAAGTACAGAATATACTGTAAGTGTACTACAGTATGAGATGGATTTACAGTGTACAGGAAATTACTAATGAAAAATGTTAATAATGAAATGCCTCTCCGTAACGTCTAAACCACGGAGGCCTGTGTGGGCAGGCCTTGTCAAAATTAATAATAATTCGCACTTGTCTTCTATTATAATGCAAGTGGTTCACCAATTCACATTCTATCAGCCCGGTAAACACGTCAGGAATGTCTGTTTCGGCATATTGATGTTCACTTGATATTCCACAGACCACTGCTTTCTCTTCTCTCACACTCTCTCACTCAATCCCTCACTCAATCTCTCTCTCTCTTCTATCTCTTACACTCTCTCAATCACTCAGACTCTCTCTCTATTTGTTTCTATCTCACTCTCCCTTACTCTCACACATTTTCTGACTTTCTCTCTCTTTGAAATACACAGACTTTTGTCTGTCTCTTTTTTTCCTTTCTCGTTCTCTCAGACATCCAACCCAACACTCCAGGACTTCAATTTTCCATATTATTCAATCGATTTTTACAGGGATATTCTCTTGATTTTCCTTCTCCTTCTTTTTTCATCATGATCTACACCTTGTTTTCTTTCTTCCCACACTAATTTTGATCAATTTATCGAAACTCATCTTTCAATGTCATCTTAATATTTCGATAATATCTCCATATACTTATATTGTCTCAATTGTTTCTCTTTAATATTTCAATGTATCCTTAAAAATATATAGAACAGCTGTTCTACGAATGTTTTTGTGATTTTTCTGGCTTCAAATTTATCAAGTTTTTTAATATTTTTCAATCTATTAATGCATTTTTAAGTGTAATAATAATTTGTTTCATCTTTCTGATCAACCGAGATACAAAATTTTTAGTATAATGTTTATTTGGACTGTAAATTTTTGTGATCTTTATAAAAGTGTTTTCATAACCTCATTTGGACTATTTTCATCAAAATTAGGGAGAGGAACAGTTTTGGGTTTATCCTGTTGATTCTCTCCCAATCATTAATTTGATGTTGTGATTAAGGAATGTAATAAATGTAATAAATGTAATAAATGTAATAAATGTAATAAATGTAATAAATGTAATAAATGTAATAAATGTAATAAATGTAATAAATGTAATAAATGTAATAAATGTAATAAATGTAATGTAAAAGATTCAACATGGGAGAAAACAACAGGAATGCCCAGAACTGTCAGCATTTTCACGTTGCGTTCTTAACTCTGTCAGCGATGTGCCTCACAATATCTAGCATTAAAATGGTGATATTTATAGAAAATATATATAAAGAATTATTAGCAATAAAGTACAATCTTAATTGACTGCTCAGCTGAGACAGGCTTATCCTCTAACCTGTAGACCTACTATTGAATTTGTTCTCTATTGCGGTTCCTCTCTATGGATTTATTCGCTATCTCTGTTGTGCACTGACCGCACTGAATCCATCAGCGATAGATAGGTCTTCTCATCAGAAGATTTAAAACGTAATTTGCATAGACCGGCCGATAGACCCAACCACCCCACACCGCTCCCTTTATGACCTCACCTGCTAAGCTGGATCAACTGCTGACGTTTTCAAACGTGATAAGGGCTAAAAGAGAATGATAGAGAGAGGGTGAGAGGAAGAAGACGGAGAGAGTGTGAGAGAGAGATTGGATGATAAGGGCTGAGTAAAAGAGAATGATAGAGGAAGAAAGAAAGAGGAAAACAGACGAAGAGAGTGTGAGAGAGGAAGACTGAGGAAGGGAAGAGAGGGTGAAGAAGAGAGAGAGGAGAATGAGAGATAATTGAGTCTCTTTATCACACTCTCTCTATTTCTCCCACTCTCTCCCCTCTCTCACTCATTTTGGTAGAGAGTTAGTGGGGAGGATATTTTTAATATTCTTTCCGAAGAATGGACATTGATATGTCCAAAGCTTCGCCAATTTATATAGATGCATAACAATATTATCTATAGTTATTCCAAATTGCTTTTCCATATCATAATTATTTTCTTAGTCTATATTCTGTAAATTCATCTATAACTTTGCTGTATTGTGAGCTATTATATATAATTGTATAATGCCAGTATATATTGTAATCTACATAAAGTAATCAAACAATCAATCAATCACTCTCTCACCGAGACCTACCCTATCGAATAGTGGGGAAAAAAGAGAGAGAAAGTAAGAAATAGAGAGAGGAGGAAGATAAAGTCGGGAAGAAATTATGAAATAGTGAGAGGGTCTAAGGAAGAGATAATTATAGTGAGAGAGAGAGATTGATTGATTGATTGAGTACTTTATTTATGTAGATTACAATATATACTGTCTCATACACTTATATACAATAGCTTACAATACAGCAAAATTATAGATGAATTTACATGATATAGACTAAGAAAATAATATTGAACTGTATATGATATGAAAACGCAATTTGTAATATAATAACTATAGATAATAATTATATTGTAGAGAGAGAGAGAGAGAGAGAGAGAGAGAGAGAGAGAGAGAGAGTGAGTGAGTGTGTGAGAACGATAGGAGAGAATAATTGTTTGGAATAATTTTTTTTCTTTTGGAAATTTGAAGAAGACAATGAAAAAATCCAGAAAATAAGGAAAAGTTAGAGAATTTAGATAAATGTGAAATTAGGTATGAAAATGAGTGTGGAGTTTAAACAGTAGAGTCAATTGGTGAGTGAAAAATAATACATGAACTATTTTAATTAATTACAGGAGTTTGAATTGCTATGAAAATTTTCATTGAAAGAACGCTTGGAAAGATCTCATTTCCACCAAAAGACAAGAACGCAGAGCCAAGTCTGAATGAAACCTTAGCTCAAAATAATTTATAGTGGACGAAAATAGGAACAAATCAAAAGAATGATTAATTATTCGGATTCAAAATTAAACATAGAAAACAAGCTCGTCCATCCCATCCAAAACAGGTTTGATACAAAACACGTTTTGGTAATTAATTCAGAACATAATTTCCGAACTCATTCATGGTTCTTGCAAAAAATGACAAAAAAATAAATTTCGAAGAAAAAAGATTACATGGCGGACTAGGAACAGTAGAAGTAGAAGAAGAGGAGGAAGAAGAAGAAGAAGAAGAAGAAGAAGAAGAAGAAGAAGAAGAAGAAGAAGAAGAAGAAGAAGAAGAAAAGGAAGAAGAAGAATAAGAAGATAAAGAAGAAGAATAAGAAGAAGAAGAAGAAGAAGAAGAAAAGGAAGAAGATGAATAAGAAGAAAAAGATGATGATGAAGAAGAAGAAGAATAAGAAGAAAACTATAGTGAGGTCCACGTTATAATGACAGTATTTGATCAACTTTGGTTTCGCTATCCTCGTCTATCATTCGACAAAGCCGGTGGTACTATCCTTTTCTAGGTCCACAACGATGACAATTATGTTTTTGACAGTGTAGAAATATAATTAATTCATGCAGAGAATCGGCATCGCTATTCTTCCATCTTTATCCACTGCTATTATAACATGGACCACACTATAGAAGTAAGAGAGAAGGACTAGAAGAAAAAAGAATAGAGAGAAAAGAATGAGACCACTAAATTTCGCACGCCTTGTAATATTCTGCACAACCATGTAATTACGATTATTTATAAATTGATCCTGCATTAATTTATTCAAAACGAATATTATACAGCAACCTGTAATTATTTCTGATTCGCTGAGCTGTTTTGTTCAACTTTCCAACTTCGACTCGGATTTTCAGTGCTTCATCAGTATTATTACAGTATTATTCTAATCTTCCAACATGTTATGGTCTTACTCCTCTTCTTCCACCTCCTCCTCCTCCTCCTCCTCCTCCTCCTCTCCTCCTCCTTCTCCTCCTCCTCTCCTCCTCCCCTCCTCCTCCTTCTCCTCCTCCTCCTCCTCCTCTCCTCCTCCTCCTCCTCCTCCTCCTTCTCTTCCTCCTCATCCTCTTACTCCTCCTCCTCCTTCTTCTCTTCCTCCTCATTCTCTTCCTCCTCCTCACTCACTCATCTCTTCTTCCTCCTCCTCCTCCTCCTCCACCTCCCCTCCCTCCTACTCCTCCTCCTCCTCCTTCTCTTCCTCCTCATACTCTTCCTCTTCCTCTTCACTCATCGTCTAAGTTTCAAAACTCTTCCAGTTTCTTATCTTTGTTCTTTTTCCACTGCCTACTGTATTCCACTATCTGCTACCGTCTTCTATCCACAGACTACATAAATAAATATAGATATACATTTTCTGCAGGATGTATGTTGGAAGTTGCGAACTAAATAAATAACGATCGCTACAGGAGTTTGAATTTCAGCCAACTTTATAAGAAAAGCAGAGCATGACATAACAGCAAGATATATCTATATATACGGTTATAGTAATAATAGACCCGTCTTGGGAGGCGTGGTGCTGCATTTTTCACGTAGATTATATATCTGTATATACTTCAAATATGTGTACGTACAAGGTTACGGCTCCAGTAGGAATGGGATCCTTATTGCGAATAAATTCTGCACATTTTAGGTTGAAGATTTTGTTTTTGGGGTTGATAAATTTTACCCTGTCGGATAAAAGGACTTTAAATTGTCACTGCCACTTTTGAAAATATATAAGTGAGGATACTTTATTTGAATAATTGAAACAGTAATTTTTATTAAATTGAAATTAACTAATTAAAACAGTTGTGTTTTTAACAAGTTAATTTGCTTTAAAATCTTTTATAAAGAAGGTACTATGGTGTTTTTATAAATAAAAAATTAGTAGCCCTGAATACATACATTTCAAGTGAGGATACATCTAATTCACCTGACTTTTATATGAAAATAGACGTATAATAGTAGATACATACGTAGTAGATATATACGTAGTGTAGTAGTGAGGTTGATAAATTTTACCCTGTCGGATAAAAGGACTTTAAATTGTCACTGTCACTTTGAAAATATATGAGTGAGGATACTTTATTTGAATTAAGACAGTAATTTTAATTAAATTAGAATTAACTATCGTAATTAGAACAGTTCCAATTTGTGTTTCTATTCTGTTATCTATATTAAAAACTTTTCAAAAAAGGGTAATATGATGTTTTTTTTATAAATAAAAAATAATTAGCCCTGAATACATACATTTTAAGTGAGGATACATTTATTTCACCTGACATTAAGGTTGTGCGAAGGCTAAAAATAAACTTTCTACTCGTGATATTTTTTAAGTTTTTCGATTTGTATATTATCAAGCTATTAGAATGAAAAAGTTTTCTCAGGAAAACATTTTTTCCGATCATTACTTATTGAGATATGAGCGCCTGAAGTTTGAATTTTTGGGACAGAACATTTCAAATTCGGTAAGATAAATCCATGAGATTGAAAGGATGGATTCTTTATGGTATTGTTGATCGAGTAAAACAAAAATTTTCTGAAAATATCAATTTTTGAAAAAGTTATTCAATTTACAAAAATTAACTCAACTGAAAGTTATTTCTGGTTACTTTTAGTAAATTGAAAAACTATCTTGAAAAATGATATTTTCAGAAATTTTTTGTTTTACTAGATCAACAATACCATGAAGAATTTATCCTCCAGATCTCATTGATTTATCTCCACCCGAATTTGAAATGTTCTGTCCCAAAAATTTAATCTTTAGGCGCTCATATCTCAAAAAGTAATGATCAGAAAAAAATTCTCTTGTGAAAACGTTTTCATTTTGATAGCTTGATGATATAGGTACAAATCGAAAAACTTTGAAAAATATCATGAGTAAAAAGTTTATTTTCAGCCTTTGCACTGCCTTAATATAAAAATAGACTTAGTTATACACTGCTGTATTACGAAATTAAATAACATGGTGTTCAGTTCACAGAATAATATATTATTTATGTGTGTTTGGAAGCCCCTTAAGAGGACTTCAGATAGCTAAAACGTGAACTTCTTAATTCGAATTTAGAAACACTTCTTCATTTCATGACGTGGTGAAGCTTGGGCAGTAATGTCCACTCTATCAAGCTCTTGGAGTTACTGAACTGTCTTGAATCCTTCTGAGATGATAGATCTAAAACAATGAATACTAGAATATAAAAATATTTTGGAATAAAAAAATAGATCTAATAAATTAGATTCAATGTATACTAGATTCAATAGAATATTAGATTTATATTTAATAGAATATTAGATTTTATGAATACTTGAATATGAAAATATTTTGGAATATTCACAACTGTGAAAGTTTAAATTAGATTCAATGTATACTAGATTCAATAGAATATTAGATTTTATGAATACTAGAATATGAAAATATTTGGGAATATTTCACAACTGGGACCTTCTCTTTTATTCAACTGAACCCGATTAAAAACGTTGAAAACGAGACTAAAACAATGGAATAAGGATTGTGGAATGAGGAGTAGGTATAAAATATTTTAGAGCAGAATGTTTTCAGGAAAGCTCGTAAAATAAATCTCCACCCTCTAAACGTTCATGGAATGGCAGAAGGCAGAGTTTGCCTACTCCCACGTATGCGTAACAAAAATGTCGGATTTTTCAAATTGCAACTGAAGAATGGATGATGCTCGTTGCTACGAGGAATCCCTCAAAAATTTCAAGAATCCCACCACAGTTACGGAGTAGAATAAAATTGTAATACTGTTGCAAGCGTAACTGGGATAAGCAATGAGATATCGTTGGAGTATTTTTCCCGTTGAAAAGATTTGATGGTTCTAAACGTAGAACTCTATGCAATACACATAGTCGAATAGTTAGTTATTCTCATTATAATTCCTAATATAATAATTATTCTAAAAATTATAATTTTCTATTATTGAATGAAAAAGACTAAAAAATTGTCAAAAAACACAGTGGTTTTTTGACAATTTCTTAGACTTTTTCATTCATATGGATAATTACCACAATATCAACTTCTCAACTACACAAAAATTTTCTATTAGTGAGATTATTATAGATAATTGTCTTATTTCGCTGGGGCTACTCTTGAATAGAAATAAAAATGAAAATTCAAGTACCCTTTTTAAAATTGTTTACTTAGGACATATTTCGGCATCATAGCCGGAAAGTTCTGTAAGTAAACAATTTTAAAAAAAGGTAGTCAGATTTCTATTTATATTTCTATTATAGATAATTATCTATTATCTGTATAGTAAGATTAAGCTTACAAAGTCAGTGAAAATGTTAGGTCGGCTAAGTTGCCAATTCTCCTTTTCCACCACCTTTTCTATAAAGCAGTTAGCTGTGATTCATGTCTTCCCGGTTTATATGATATAATACTATTTGTTGAGGCCCGGTTGCACAAAAACCGGTTGAATTTTAATGATTATTAAATGCCACGAGAACCAATGAGACATTGAAACAAATTTATTTATCCTTAATGATAGTTACAAAGTTTGAAACTTGAAGTATAAAATACAGAACAAAACATTAGATATACAGTAGGAAAGGGGACAGAGGCAGAAAGAGAGAGAAAATACTCTTCAGAAAAGAAGGCTAGTCTGATTGGTTATCGTGGCATTTAATGTCGGTTAATATTTAACATGCTTTGTGCAACTGTGCCACAGTCTCGTCAATAATTAATACTATCCTCAATAACTAAGATTATTATTATATTCATAATACACATGATCTGATAAAGAGATTTTCATAATTGAGATGACATTTTTTCATTATATATCTCTTCATAGTCTACCAACTATAATTTGACACGAGAGAATATATATTATTTACATGATTAGATAAGAGATTTTCATAATAATCGAGATGAAACTTTCTGGTAGATCATTATATTCCTCTACAGTCTACAAACTATGTGGTAACGGTGCGTAGGTAGGAAGAGATAGAGCTATTTGCCTTGTCTAATGACAAACAAGGATAGCAAACCAATGGTTATCAGGTGCTGACTTTATAGCATGCATCTCACTTCAAGTATTTCATTATCTTTCAATATTAAACCTTGAATGTTTTACAGTAGAAACATAACCTATTTTTCGGACATTTATTAATTTATCAAAATTTGGGAATGGAATAGTTTTGGGCCAAGCCAGTTGTTCCTTCCTAATCCTATTTTATACATTACAGGATTTAACATATTTTTTTTTTAGGTTGAGCTTGAATCAATATAAATTATTGTCTGTAGTTTTTGCACTTTGTGTTACTCTTTCCCCGCGCACGGATCAACAGTCCATGCGGGGAAATAATTATTCCATAATTATTCTGTTCTATATTGTACATTGTTTCTGTATTGGAATAAAGAAATTGAATTTTTTTAGTTTATCAGAGATTGACAATGGTGTAATAACCGAAATCGGTCTTTCTAAGTATCAATAAATCTGTGGTTTTTTGACAAAAAAAAGAAAAAGAATCATATTTCTATGATTTGTAATATTGTATCCACGAATAAATGAATAAACATGATGAGTTTCACTGAGTAGGTCTAAAAATATGGAGAAACATTTTCAAGGAATATCCTAATCTCTCAAGAATCTCTAAGAAGGCACCGATCTCTTATAAGACTGTTATCAATCTCTAATAAAGTATTAGAACAATCTTCTACATAAACGCTTCCAAAGTTTTTAAGTGGGAGTACTTGTTCAAAGAGCTTATCAGCTTTTCATGTCTTCCAAGAAATCTCTGAATCTAGCAATATAAATATTTTTGTGCTTATCAAGAAATCTCCTTCAAGAAGTCTTAGCTTGGCGTAAAGCAAGTCCGAACAAGATTCAAGATAAATATGTAATTCTTGCCTACACGTTCTGAGAATAATATTGATAGATTGTTGCAAATGGAAGATGAGTTGAAGGAGGATGAGGTGATGATGTTGGAGAAGAAGGAGAGTGACGGAGAGAGAATGAAGATGACTGAATGACGACAGGAGGTGAAGGGAAAATAAGATGGGAATGATGATGATGATGATGATTATAATGAAACAGGAATGATGAGGAGGTAGTGGACATGATGGAGGAGTAGGAGAAGGAGAAGGAAAAGGCGAAGGAGAAGGAGAAAAAGAATAATAAAAAGTTTAGAAAAAGAAGAAGAATAATAGAAGATAGAAAAAGAAGGAGAAGAAGAAAAATAGAAAAGGAAAAGAAGAAGAAGGAAAAAGAGAAGGAAAAGAACAAAGAAGAAAAAGATCAACAACAAGAGAAGGAAGAGGATGAAGAAGAAGGCGAAGGAGAAGGAGAAGAAGAATAATGAAAAAAGTTTAGAAAAAGAAGAAGAATAATAGAAGATAGAAAAAGAAGGAGAAGAAGAAAAATGTAAAAAGAAAAGAAGAAGAAGGAAAAAGAAGAAAGAAGAAGAAAGAACAATAACAAGAGAAGGAAGAGGATGAAAAAGAAGGAGACGAAGAAGAAGGAAGAGAAAAATAGTGATAAGGAGGAGGACGATGAAGAGGTCAAGGAGAGGGACGACGAGGAGGTGGAGAAGGAGTAATGAAAGTATGAGTAAAAAAATAAAGATGAAAGAGAGAATGGAGAACGAGTAAAACATGAAGGAGTAAGGAGAAACTATAACGAAGATCAAGAACAAAATGAAGAAGGAAGGAAAAAACGAAGAAGAAGAAGAACGGAAGAACGGATAAGACCCATCAGAAACGGGTTCGAACTTACTGATATTTCACTAAATGAAAAGTTTTTGATGGTTCCTGATTGGCCTACGTAAAAGTGAGAGTTGAAAATTTCTAAAGCATTGTCCGTCTATCATTTATGTGTTGGTGCTCATTTGTTCGCTAAAAGCAATTTTGTGTACAGAGACTCGGCGTATAAAAGTGTACTGAGAATTGAGTGGAATAGAGAGAGAGTGATTGAGAGTAAGAATGAGGGAGAAAGAGTGAGTGTGTGAGAGGGTGTAGAGGAAGCAAGAAAGAGAGAGAGTGAGGGTGAGAAAGAGGGAGAAAGAGTGAAACGGTATTAAGGAAGCAAGAGAGAGTGAGAGGAAGCAAGAAAGAGTGATAGACCGAAGAAACAAAAGAGTGAGAGGGTGAGAAATTCGCTGAACGTCGCTCCTAATTGTTGCTCTCTTAGAAATGATGCTAGAAATTTGGCTTACTGTCCTTCCGATTCCAAAAATCATTCAGTAAACTTGACTTGAAGTTCATTCTCCTTCATTTTGCATTCTCTTTGGTCCAGAATGGAATCTGCTATTAAATTTTCACCTCCCATCTTTAGTCGGAAAATGTCGTATGGCATTACTTGTACAGTTTCCAACCAGAGAGTATAGAATGTAAATTCTATAAATTACATTTAAATATTAATATATGAATAATTATAAAAAATATATACTACTTACATTTAATAGTATATTACGTCACATGGACGGGAAGGGGTCTTTTACAGGTGAGTATGATGTTTCTAGTCGAGGCATTGGCCGAGACTAGAATTTCATTCAAGCACTGCAAAAGACATTCATGTCCAAGTAACTTACACTATTTTTTGTCATAATAATCTAGAAACGAATAATTGAGAAACAGAAAACATTACCTGCTTGTGCTGACATTACTATATGCATTCTATAAACAAAACCTAGTTTACAAGTTTCAAATCAGGAATTTCTTGATTGTAGTTGACGAAATTTCCAGCTGGAGCACTAAAAGGCGGTTTTTGTTCCAAATTTGGAACTAGGAAACATACTCGACTGTAAAGAAAACATATGATTTTATTACAGTATAGTAGTCTGTAATGAGAATCATATGTTTATTTGTACTACAATCAGCTGTTTACCGGCTTGATTTCATGGATGTGAAACAGCTGAAATTGAATGACTATGACAAAAACTATTTTTTGTCATAATTATATAAAGAAGAATAATTATTGAGAAAAGAAAACATTACTTGCTTGTGCTTAAGTTACTACATGCATTTTATAAAAAATATGACCTAGTTTACAAATTTCGAATCAGGAATTTTGTGAAAGTTGACAAAACTTCCACCTGGAGCGCTAAACAGCGGGTTTTTGCAATAGTGTTTCTGTTCCTATTTCGGTACTAAGAAACATACTCGACTGTGAAGAAAACATATGATTTTATAACAGTATAGTATGCTGTAATGAGAATCATATGTTTATCTGTTCAGCAAACAGCTGTTTACCGGTTTGATTTCATGCATGGAAAACAGCTGATATTGAATGACTATGACAAAAAATATTTTTCCTCCACCTACTGGCTAAAGTACTTACTTTACTCCCTGAAACATAATACTAAAGTGTCACTTTTTCGCCCTCGGTAGTAAAAAACAGAAAAACTCCCTAGGGAGTAAAAGTGACTCCATTTAAATAACATGGGAAGCATCTCTATTTTAAAAACTTACATTATAATAGGTTAGAAGGTCTAAGCTCAGATGAGAAAGCATAAAGAGGTGTCTGTCATTGAGTCAACTGAATTCAATACCACAACCAGAAATTTGATCAACGCATGAAATATATGTTTGTATGATATTATATTCTTAATATAAGTAGCCAATAAAAATTTATACAATTTTAAAATATCTTATTCTATTCAAAATACCAGCAACAAATATTTTTGATCTGCAATTCAAATCTGAACGCGTGATCTGGAGTCAGCCATTTTGGTAAACACCCAGCTGATTGTTACAACTTTAGCCGATAGATAGCGCAATCGGCAGTGCCAATCAGACGGCCGGTTTTAAAGTTTTAGATTTTAGGTTATGTTGTAGGAAACATTGTCACCAATACGTAAGTTATTAAAATGATTTTATTTGCAGTTTCTATAAAAAAATGTAGATGGAGGAAAAATGTTGTGTACATCACGAGTGAAAAATACTTTTTCTCCCTCAGGAAAATTGTTGCCCTCGGCTTCGCCTCGGGCTTCAAACTTTTCCCTCAGGGAGAAAAAGTCGTACTTTTCACTCTAGATATACAAATAACTATTAAAGCTTCTAATAAAGGGTACTACAAGTTTATATAATATTGTTTTTATCAATTTGAACAAAAGTAGCCAATATAGGTGAAGTGATTTTATTTAAATTACATTCTATACCCTCTGTTTCTAACCTCCTGAATTATTTTATTATACTAAACACACACTCACAGGTTTCACATCAACAGAGAAGAGTGAGCAGGTAGATTGACGTTAGAAGGGGTAAGAGAAGGGAAAGAAGACGGATGGAGTGAAGGGAGAATAGGAACAGGCTCGTAACAGCCTATCACTGACACCTGTTCCTTGTTCCCTTCTCTTCCTCAATTCTTTCAAATTTATTCCTGGATGTGAAGGCATACCTTGCTGCAAGCCCTACTTTCCCTTGAAATGCTCCATCAAGAACAAACTCCACCTTTAAGGGATTCTCGTTTCGTAATCTTTTAACCCTAAAACAATTCCTATTTTTCTCTCCCTCACTCTTTCTCACTCTCATTCTCTCTCTCTCTCTCTTTCAATTCTCTGGTAGAGAGTTAGTGGGAAGAATACTTCGAATATTCTTTCCGAAGAATGGACATTGATATGTCCAATGTCCAAAGCTCCGCCAATTTATGTAGATGCATAACAATATAATTATCTACAGTTATTATATTACAATTGCTTTTTCATATCATATACAGTCAATATTATTTTCTTAGTCTCTATTATGTAAATTTATCTATATTTTGCTGAATTGTAAGCTATTGTATATAAGTGTAAAAACAAGTATATATTGTAATCTACATAAATAAAGTACTCAATCAATCATCAATCAATCTCTCTCTCTCTCTCTCTATCTCTCCCTTGATACCCTCTCTGAGAATGGACTTCTTAAGGTCCAAACTTCACCGTTTCATGTGAAAACATTACATTATTACTTAACTTTTGCATTTTCATCATTTTTCTTGCTCATAATATATGTAGAACTCATTAGTTAATATGATTCACCATGTCATTTTACCGCTACTTGTTGTTTTTTTTTTATGCTAGAACGTAAGGTGAAATTATTTTTTGTTAAACACATGAATAAAGGAATCTGAACCTGAATCTAAATCTCTCTCTCTCTCTCTCTCTCTCTCTCTCTCTCTCTCTTTTCCTCTACATTAATCTCATTTTAAACTGTCAACAATCTTCATTCAAACAATGCTGATTCTATATCTCCCCCATTCCATTCTCTCTCACTCACGCTCTCTCTCTCTCGTCTCCTCTCCATCAGTCTTTCTCCATCTCACCCCCTCGTTCTCTCTTCCTCTACTGTGATATTCATTCACACTGTCAGTGATCCTAATTCTCATACCACAAATGCCTCCCATCGGAACAATGCCGCCACTTTTAAGTGAATCGCCCGCTGTAGCAGTGCACGCGGTTTCTTATCGCCGCTTCCGTCGACTCGGCACCGCGCTTACAAAAATTAATGCACATAATTTCAACTGCCGTCGTCGTCCCGCTTGCGAAACGTGCACCCGCCGCCATTTTTATTCTATAAAATACAGTTTAATGCAAAATGGCGTCGGCGTCGACGTCGGCTGAAAAAAAAACTGAAAATTGTGTCTCTGCTGGTTCGCTGTACTCTGTTGCTCTGTTTGAAAGCCCAAACTAATATTTTAGCTGAATTCAATTCATTAAGAGACTGGAAAATGGAATTCGCCGATTGAATCATCGAATGAATAGAGTATAATAGAATAGAATGTGAAGCTGTAGAATTGAGCGTAGATACTGTACTCAGTAGATATTGTAGCTTGAATACCTATATTATAATTTCTTTTCATGTTTTTATGTGATATATGTTTGACTATATATCTATGTATTTATGTTAATTGAGGAAGCCTATTACATCTATGTTTGTTTAATGACCAATAAAGATTATTATTCTTATTCAGACAAGATTCATTCATAACTTCCAGAGTTCCTTATAGCAGACATAAAGAATATCTAAAACGAATTAATAAAACATGTAAAAAAATGTATAGTACCCTTTATTATTAAAAACTTTAAAAGTTTTTGTGATTTCTTTTTACAACGTGTAATTGTATTATTCTATTATCTTTATTTGATAATTTGCAATCTTGCTGTTGTGATATATTTACTCTACTATTCATAATTTCTGATTATGTGTAATGTATAAATTGGAAGAATAAATTGATTTATTTATTTTTTATATTGTTTTTATTAATTTGTACAAAAGTAGCCCATATAAGTGAAGTGTTTTCATCTAAAACCAATATGTGAAGAGACAGAAAATGATAAATAGTAATTATTATTCAATGAAACTCCCAATCAAATGCTGTAAATCACCCCGAAGACTTCTGCTACTGCAAATATTGACAACAGGGTAAACAGCTAGATGGAAATTAAATAGTAGTATTCTTTTCTCTATGTCTATTGATAGATAGCATGAATACTTCTCGTTTAAACAATCTTGGAAGTTTAACCTTACTATAGACAACATGAATAGACTCACAGTATGTTAAGATGCTTACTGCGTACAGACTTATGCGCCACGAACACGAGCTTTTCACTTTTCATTAGCTGATGCTTTTGATATATATCTTACTATTTCTGTGAAGATAATAGAATGGCATCAGCTGATTTTGTACAGAAATATTTCTATAATTATATTATTCCACTTTTCATCAGCTGTTATTATAACTGCATCTCACAATTTCTGTACAGATAATAAGAATAGCATCAGCTGATGAAGAGCGAAATGCGCGTGGTCGTGGCGCATAAGTCTGTACGCACCTCTATAATAATATTGAATGAAATTTCAAATAACTGCTATCAACTGAGATGCTATTAAAACTAATTTATTCACGTTCAACATCATTATGAAATTTACGAGCATTTAAACAAATCTCATATCTTTCTATACTCTGCAATTCATATATCATACAATAATACCATAGCCTTCTCTAATACAGTAAGATTATTATTATTTATAATAAGTAGTATTTTATTCATTTATAAAATCAAAGTAGTTTTATATTAGTATTTTTTCCCTGTGTTAGAGAAGGCTATGGTAATACTCGTATAAGCAGTACGTATCTTATGCTTTTCTTCAATCCAATGATTACAGTTCAAGCGAATTAGGCGGAATGTACACCGGAGAAACGCGTTTCGTGAAAAAAGTTTCAGGAAACGTGAAACGAAGTGCTCGCAATCGACAGATAAGATTAAGCGGAACGTTTCTTTTGTAGCATGCGCGAGTGAAACGGATTGCATGAAACAAGTTTCATGAAAGAGGGCTTCACGAAATGCGTTTCTCCGGTGTGCATCCCACCTTACGCGATCATAGTGATTTGAGGGTTTGACAGTTGTGTTCTGAGAAATAGATGAGTTTGTTGTACATCTTCCTCTTACTGATTA
>NW_024091961.1:0-21262 GCF_014356525.2 Nilaparvata lugens | reverse complement strand
GTTATGTCGAGTGAGTAAACGTGTGTCAGTTCGGCTCCGTCTTCTAACAGATATTTCGTAGGGTTATACAGTTCAATTCACTTCAAATTATACATCTAGTTATTCAGTTTCTCGAGCTTAATTCAATAGTGAAATTATATTTTTGATTAACTCACACTCTTTTTATTTATCTTGAAAAAACATTCCTAATCTTCAGTTCACCTTCTCGCCTATAAAAGTGTAAATCCACCTAACGGTACACGATGGTTCGACCGAATAGAGGCACACCGAAGAATGAGGTCAATGCTCCGAAGCCAGCTATTTCTGGAGCATTGTCCGAAGAGACCCTCCTCATTATTCGACAGCAAATCGAAGAGTCTGTCCACAGTGCTGTATCAATGGCTGTGAAATCTATTTTCGAGGAACTTCAGGCATTGAAGGAGGAGAACAAACAGCTGCACGATAGAATTCGTGAGCTGGAGGTGTCTTGTCACCTGAAGGTCGACGACCTCGAGCAATATGGGCGCCGACATTCTATACGTATTTTTGGGATCCCGGAGAGTGACAAAGAAGACACGGACCTGCTGGCGCTCGATGTCTTTAACAAGAAGCTGAACGTGCCCGTGACTTTGGCGGATGTCAACCGCTCGCATCGCGTTGGAAGGCGTCAACCACCTCAACAAGGGCAAGCTAAACCCAAGGACCGACCCATCATAGTTCGACTCTGCAGCTACCGGACCAGGAAGATGATCTTCGACGCTAAGAGGAAGCTGAAGGGTTCCGGCGTCACCATTCGCGAGGATCTGACTGCGGAGCGCCTCAAGATCCTCAACGCTGCGGCCGACCGTCATGGGCATAGGAATGTCTGGTCATCGGACGGGAGGATCAAGATCTCTATCGGCGAGGGAGGATCCAAGAGGGTCCACACAGTCGAGAGGATGACCGACCTTCAAAAATAAAGGTAAATTAAATCATTTCAGGATTCGATTACTAAGGTGCCCTTCACTACAAAATAGGAAATTCGTATTAAAACATTTCACAATAGATATACCTTGGCATTTTTCATGAGCTGGCTTTCTGTTCTATAAATGAATCTTTCCACTGCTATTTATGATTATGTATGAGGCAATTATTTCAAACTAGGAGATCCACATTTGTTAATACTGATTAATAATTTATCTTGATATTAATTCCCAAAACTACGTTCAATGCATCAACTACTATACTCCAGAGGGTACTTAGAGAATCATTATCTCTTGTGAACTTAGAGCTTGAAACATCGTATAAAATAATATAATATACTAGTAGTTCTGTGAACAGTAGACCTCACGCAGTATTCTCATCCACAAGTACCTGATTGAAACTATAGTCCTTATGGAAATACAGCAATAGACTGGCTTCTCCACACATCTGTGTAATCACTTGTCAGCTGATTTATGATGAATGATATCTATTTATGATTTATGATATCTATGGTCTGATTTTTACTCTAATATTGACGTATGAAGGGGGCTCTTTTTTCCTTTTATATTATCCTTGAAATGCAAAATTTCCAAAAACCTTGTATATACGTCGACGCGCAATTAAAAAAGGAACATACCTGTCAAATTTCATGAAAATCTATTACCGCGTTTCACCGTAAATGCGCAACATATAAACATTTAAACATTCAAACATTAAAACATTCAAACATTCAAACATTCAAACATTTAATCATTAAGAGAAATGCCAAACCGTCGACTTGAATCTTAGACCTCACTTCGCTCGGTTAATTGAGAATGAAACCCTGCGATTATTCATTAGCTATTGACAAATGAAAGTTGAGGTCTACTGTCATTGGCCAAGCGTCTAGACACGCCTTAGTATTCCAAATATGGTCATGAGAACCATTGAACAACAAAAAATGAGAGAAAATTTCTAGCTAACAGGAAGTTCCTCTTCATTTGTTTGTCTAAGAGAAAAATGGATAGCCAACGGGAAGTTTCTTTTAATTTGTTGTTCAACGGTTCTCATGACCATATTTGGAATACTTGGGCGTGTCTAGTCTCTGCCAATCACAGTAGAGCTCAACGTTGGTTGGGTTCCATTGGTTGGAGGTCAAGCTCCAGCTCCAGTTCACGTTCCAGCTCCATTGGTTGACAGCCAATCGCCTATCCTACCTGATGCACATTGCAGCAGGGCTTCAACATTCAGTTTCAACTATTTGAGATTCTAAATAGCACTGGGAAAATATGTATTTGTGTTTCCTATTGCATTGATTTATTGAATGAGTATAGGGTTATTTATCTTACCAGTATTGCTTCATTGGTCAGTCCGAGTATCAGACTTTTAGAATAACTCTTATGCACATTGGAACAGGGTTTCTACAATTTGAGATTATAAATGAGATGCAATCGTGTATTGGTGTTATCTCTTGCATAGATTTCTTGAATAAATAAAGAATTATATAACTTACCTAAATGACTTTCTTGACCAGTTTTGATATCAGATTCCCAGGATAAACCTGATGTACTCGTACATTGGAGCAGGATTTTAACATTGATTTTCAACAATTCTAGATTCAAGATATCTCCAAATAATAGTGATTAATTCTATTGCATTCATTCCTTGATTAAATAAAAAATGATTTCTCTCACTGTATTGCTTTCTTGGCCAGTCTGGGTATGAGATTTTCGGGATAAACCTGATGTACGCTGAAGCTCGGTTGGTCGACTTGTGCCTGCCTTCTAATCTCTTCCCACCTCTCCTCTCCATAGACCTGCTTGATGAAATCCGACATATTTTCCAGAAGTAGACCGTACATCCTGGAACAAAAACCAATGATGAATCAATCATTATATTGTGATTCAAAATTGTACAAAAATAGTGTTACGGGTTTCCACACTTGAGGCGATTTATACTGATTAGATTTATTATTTACAACACTGTGTACTTACAACACGGAGGAAAACTAGAAACAATTTATAACAATGAAACAAAAACCAATGATGAATCAATCATTATATTGTGATTCAAAATTGTACAAAAATAGTGTTACGGGTTTCCACACTTGAGGCGATTTATACTGATTAGATTTATTACTTACAACACTGTGTACTTACAACACACGGAGGAAAACTAGAAACAATTATAAACATCCCCTCTGAAGGCCCATTCATAACAATATATAGATGGATGTTTTTTTTCTCATTTACACTCTATTGTAAAGTGATTGTTAAGAAGACTTATTGAAAAATTCATGAGTGCGAAAACAGACAGAGCCACAATTTCCTTGACTTGTAGAAATGATAAAGGACATATCAGAACTAAATTTAACTATTGACGATGTCAAAAATCGCACAAAAATCTATAGGGAAACCATCACTGACAGAAAGAGGATCTTATCTATAAAAACAATTAGGAGAAGGCAACAGGTTTGTTCAGATGAATTGAGAAAAGAAAGATCTGACAGAATGAAAAGGTACTGAGAAGAAAGGAAGAGAATTGAAGCGAATAAACGAAGAAAGAGGACTAACCAGAGACTACAGTGATCCTATGTGGTCATAAAATTGAAAAAAAAGTGATGTGGGCGAAATTGGAGCAATAAGAGCCCCCTCTTCCACCTAACACAAAATAATGAGAGAACAAGAGGTGAGTCAGTCAAAACCCGTCATTTTCCAAATTTCAATACATGAGTAGCTTCTGGAATACGTTTTGTTTCACTATATGAATTCAAGCTCAATATCCAGTAAACAATATATTACAGTAACTATAAGCTCTAAACCAACAACTAGAGATAGAAACAATTAATTATATTAATTAATTGTAATTAACAATTGAAGAAATCAACATAAATCATTGAAGCTCAATACTCAGCTCAAAAATATATCAACTGAAAGCTATGGATTAATAAATGGATGAGAATATAAAACATGTTACCATATCCATAAATTATTTTCAAAATAAATTTTATTCGCCTTTTAACGAATAGATAAAAAATAGTAATTTTTCAGTTCCAGTAGAGAATCAAAATAGAATACGGGTTGAATTGTATCGTCTTGCAGTTTCTTTGTATTGTTGGATGTGTGCTATTGATTCAGAGTTTTAGTTCCAGTAGTGAATCAAAATAGAATATGTATTGAATTATATTGTATTGCAGTTTCCTTGTGTGGTTGGATGGGATATTGATTATAGCTAGAGTATATTATATTATTGTATGCCGAGAGCTAGAAAAAGAGAATTGAACAATGTAAGAGTAGAGGATGAAAAAATGAACTACATGAGAATGATAGTATTTTGATTCATGGCGTTTACACCTACATACCATGTTCTTTCTACTGAATGATTTCAAAAAGGAAGTATTCAGAAACGGAATTCTCATTGAATAAGCTATTGATTTAGAGCTAGAGTATATCATAGAGTATTCTGTATATAGTGAACTTAAAGAAGGAGAATATTGATAAATGAATATTGAAGTACCGTGAGGGAAGAAAAAAATGAACTATATGGGAATGATATTTCTGATTCATAGCGTTCACACCTACATAGTATGTTCTTTAAACTGAATGATTTCAAAAAGGTTCCCCGTATTGAAAGCAGAAGCTATTGATAAAATTGGAATTGAAGTAACAAATTACTGTTTTACTCGATAAATCACATGCTATTGAATTGACCTAGCTGCTACGCCGAGGCTGTGTTGTTTTGCTCTTCTCGGTCTGTCTCACTCACTCTATCTATCTCTCCCTCTTTCTTCTTTTGCCTTCTCTCTCGTTTATTTTCTCTCTATTTCTCTTGGCTTCCGTATAATCGGGACCAAACCGGGTACACAAGTCAATAGTGGACAATTAAATGAATTATCGCTGCAGTTTGAGACAGCAAACCAGAGAAAACAAGATCCATTGCTAGGGTAACCAATTTTTCGTCTCTTATCCTTTTTCTAGTCTCTCTCTTATCCTTTTTTTAGTCTCTCTCTTATCCTTTCTTTCTCCTGTTTCCAATCTTCTCACTTCACTCTTTATTCCTTGCTTTCTATAAACTATATGACTCACCAGTCCTTCAATTATGCAATTCTTCAAGTTTGTAGAGAACAGGAATGTATAATGAAGTGGGGGATTGAAGAGAGGAGAAGAAAAGGAAGAGAGAAAAATGGAGATGTCTTTACATCTTCAAAAATTCTTAGCCTTTCTTCTTTCTATTCCTTTATCTTTTCCAATTTTCTATTTCCCTTTCCACTCCTTCCTTTTCCTTCTACTCCCTTCTACAAACTATATTTCTTCACCATGTCCTCCAATTCTCCCAATTTTACATTTCTCTCAATTTTACAATTCTTCAAGTTTTCTTCGATTATGAAATGAAAAAACACATGTATTGTCAAATTCTATAGTTTTATTTGGTTCAGGACCATGGTTTCATGATTTTTAAGCTGAAAATATGACCTGTGTGGTCACGAAACCATGGTCCTGTACCAAATAAAACTGTGTAGAATTTGACAACATATGTGGGTTTTTATTCCATTATCAAACGGTTCTACAACATTGACAGTGACTCAGTCGAATTCTCTTCGATTGTTCCATTCTTCATTCAATGGTTGTGTGGCAGAGAGGACTTGGAGTCCTAACTCCACCCTCAATATAGGCAATCAATCAATCTTCCAATTTCCAATTTTTAAAGATGGGAAAGGTGATCGGAGGTAGGAAGAAAGGAGGAGGAAGAGAGAGAGGTTAAAAATGGAGTTTTATTAAGTAAAGGAAGAGAAAATAAGAGAGAAATATGGATGAAAGTGATTGATTGATTGATTGAGTACTTTATTTATGTAGATTACAATATATACTGGCTTATACACTTATATTCAATAGCTTACAATACAGCAAAATTATAGATAAATTTACATAATATAGACTAAGAAAATAATTATTGAACTGTATTGATATGAAAAAGTAATTTGTAATATAATAACTATAGATAATTATATTGTTATGCATGTACATCAGTGAAAGAAAGAGGTGGAGTGAGACGGTGATAGATAGAACAAGAAAAAGAAGTATCAAGAATAATTATCATTCATATAATAATATCGAGTGACCTGGCTGGCTCAGGTCTGGTTTCAGAGTTTTCAGGACGCGACTAATCAATTTCAGGGCCTCTGAAAATACCTCATTCATATCATTGAGCCCGTTCTGGGAACATGGAATGTAGTAAATTGTCCGATTCACAATTACCAGGTAAAAAGTTCCGTCGGAAGAATTTTGACAGATTCTGTACCAGAAACTAGTTCCAGTTCCAAGTTCCTGCCCCACAGTAGAAGCCTGGTAAATTGTGACAGTTCAAATTATCAGTGCTCTCATTGGTCGATTGAATTGTAGTCTGCTTGCTTCCCTGCACATGCGCTGATAGCTTGTTTACCATAGTTATTATTTAACGAAAATCCTAAATAAATGCTGTAAATCACCCCGAAGACTTCTGCTACTGCAGACATTGACAACAGGGTTAACAGCTAGATGGAAATTCGATGAGAACTACTAACCAAAAATTAGTTGCCAGCCCGGGAATCGAACCCGGTACCTCCCAATTGCCAGTCAGGAATGCTTACCCTTACACCAAACTGACAATCTCTGGATAGCAGCGCTCATTTTATACGAAGCCACAGCGGCCAACCAGTTACAGATGGAATTAAATGCATTCTCTATTTAATTCCATCTGTTTACCATAGCATAGCCATAGCCACCAAAAAAATGATGTTTGATAATCATTCATTGAATGAATTTTTCTATATAGAAAATTTGAGAGTAATGGAATGAAAGAAATGCACACTTTTCTAGACTGTAAGTTTGTAAATCAGGCAGCATTATATTTTTACATTTACGCAGCTAGTAAACGACACATTTTGATGTAAATCAACTTCATAAGTGCGCACCAAAAGCTTGAACCAACGATTTTGAAATAGCGTTCCATGGGAACATTTTGCACTAGTCACGTGATTGAACATTTTACCACTGGAATTAGAACAATTTACCACTTTTTCGTGTTCCCAGACCTTGCCCATTAGCACAGCAACACCCTTATTGTACTACAGAAGGCTAATCAAACAAAACAATAAACCAATCAATATACTATGAATCGAGATTATTTAGGTTCTAACTTGATTTAAAATTTAAGCTCTATATTTCATTCAAAACAAGGGCTCTACTCTCTATAATAAAATTCGCTTTAAACTGTCAGCATTCCTCATATAAAAACACTGATGCTTCACATTCAACCAACGCTGACAGATTAAAGTGAATCTTGCCATTGTAGTAAAATAATATTCTGAATGTTGCTGGGGCTGTTTGACCCAAAAACGAGAAATTGGGGCAAACGGCTCGAGTCCCTTGGGCCTCATGAAGTTAACACTGGTGAGTGAGGCAGACATAAAGTCATCCCAAACTTGAACTCCGTGATTAAGAGCTATTAATTCTAATCTCTCGGCCAGAAAAACTCATTTTCACACAAAAATACTATTCTGGGAGAGCAAATAGGCCCACTATTAAAAAGGCCCACTATTCATATCAGTGGAGTATGATATGAATGACTAATGTGAACATCTCAACAAAAATTCAACTGACTTAATTGGAATTCAATTTATCCATTCATACATTCCATAGTACAATTCAGATGGATCATTGAAGAATGACCAACAGGCCTAGATCAAAACTGTTTCATTTTGAATAGAATCTGATGAAAAACTGAACTTAATATTATTTGTATAAGTTTATTTTGAATAACTTAATATTATTTGCAAGTTGACAAGCAAATTTTATTATTTTCAATGTAATAAAGCTTCAATAGGGCTCAAATTTCATTCAATTTTATTGAAATCTGCATAATAAAAATTTTGATTGAAAAAATATGATAGAATACAAAAATTTAAAACTATTGGACACAGAATTTTTCAATATTTTTCTTGTCCATAAGTTTTTGAAATTTCGTGTTCACTGGCTGGCAAATAGTATATTCTTCCACTATTTCTCATATTATCGGTATTGTTGGTTACTAAGTTTCTATTCATTCGTTCAACAGTTTTGTTCTATGACCATATTGGGAATACTAGGGCGTGTCTAGTCTCGGCCAATGACAGTAGAGCTCAACCTTCATTGGTCAACAGTTAACTACCAATCGTAGGGCCTTACATACTCTGCTGCCCAAACATTTAATCTTCAAATATTTCAGCTGATTTGTTTGAGTTTACTATGGTAAACATAACAGTGGTATCGATAACAGTGTAACCGCCGAAACTAGTACCTCAAATTGTTACAATCAATCAGTGATTCTGTCAATATCAAGATGGTTTTTTTCGATAAAATATTTTACACAGGGAAGTTCAATGTCCCCTGGTTGCTCTAGGAAGTAATTTTCGGCCAACTTTCTCTATTACTATAAAACCTTCCCAACATCTTCAGTGAGATTTACTTCAAACTGTCAGCATTTAGCCTTTAGTAGCATCAATGCTTCCCATTTAGCCAACGCTGACAGTTGAAATGAATCATACAGTAGTAGTAATATCACATGAGCTGGAAAAACGCTATTAAATTCCACCGGAAACTATTTGAGAGCTCATATTCTGTAATGAGATGATCAATGAAATAAAAATTATTGAAAAGCTCTGTGTCTCTTCCGGTTTCTTCCAAGCGATCCAAGTTCTAGTGTGGTAAGGGAGGGGGCACTTAGAGAGATTTGGAGGGTGTTGAAGTGAGGTTTCAAGTGATTTAGAGGAGGGATATGATTTGGGGGTGGAGTAGAAGAGATTTTTGATTGGAGGTGGGGGTTGTAAAGTCGATAATCTCAGTAAAACTCTCTTTTTTTCTCATCATAGAGAACTGCGTTTCAATTCTCTATTGAGCAGTCAATTGTTCGTGGCTTTTATCATTGTAAGGAGATTGGGGAAGTTTTTTTTGGGAGGAGGTAGAATGAGAAGGTTGATACATGGTTGGGTGATGAGAGAGAGATGGAGAAATAGTGGTGAAAAGCAGTAGAAGATTGATAAACCGTTGGATAATGGTTGATTGATTGATTGAGTACTTTATTTATGTAGATTACAATATATATACTGGCTTTTACACTTATATACAATAGCTTACAATACAGCAAAATTATAGATGAATTTACGTAATATAGACTAAGAAAATGATTTTTGAACTGTATATGATATGGAAAAAACAATTGGTAATAGCTATAGATAATATTGTTATGCATCTACATAAATTGGCGGAGCTTTGGACATATCAATGTCCAAATTTTCTTCGGAAAGAATATTCAAATATCCTTCCCACTAACGCTCTACCAAAAGCCACAGAAATGGAAAAGAGGAGGAGGGATGAAGGAGGAAGAGAGTGCTAGAGGGAGAGAAAGAGGGAGTGTAAGAGATAGTCAGAGTGAGAGAGAAAGTTCTTAATAGAGAGAGAGAGAGAGAGAGAGATAATGAGATGGTAATGATAATGATAATGAGAGGGCGAGATAGAATGAGAGTGAGGATGAAAGAAGTGGAAAGCTAAGACACGGTTGGATAATAGAAGAGGGAAGGAGAAATAAAGGACAGAGAGAGGGTTGATGAGAAAGAGTGAGTGGGAGAGATAGTCAGAGTGAGATAGAAACTTTTAAAGAGAGAGAGAGATTGATAATGTGAGGGCGTGTGAGAGAGAGAGAGTGGAAGATGTGAAAAGCTAAGACACGGTTGGATAATAAAAGAGAGGAGGAGAAATAAAGGACAGAGAGAGAATGGATGACAAAGAGTGAGTGGGAGAGATAGCCAGAGTGAGAGAGGAACTTTTAAAGAGAGAGAGAGATAATGAGAGGGTGTGTGAGAGAGAGAGAGTGGAAAATGTGAAAAGCTAAGACACGGTTGGATAATAAAAGAGAGGAGCAGAAATAAAGGATGGTGAGAGGTTGGATAAGAAAGAGTGAGATAGTCAGAGTGAAAGAGTGACAGTTGAGAGAGAGAGAGAGAGTGACAGACAGATAGAGAGACTGAATGAAAGGGTGTGAGAGAGAGGGAGACACTCGATAAAACACTTTAACATCTTGAAACATTTTTCGTGTCAATCCGTGACATTGGTGGAACAAGTTTTGAATTTCAAATTATCGGGAAAATCTTATTATTTCACAATTGAGAAAAGCTCCATTATAGTAGGATAATTGAAAATGCATTGAGAGTGGTTAGTGAGATGTTCCAGATGATTTCATTTTGTTGAGACCTGTTTGGACTAATAATTATCAATATCCTTGGGAGAGGACAGGACATTTTTGAACAATGAGGTTGAATTCGGGATGAATTATGGATTAGCATTAGTCTGAAGATTTCTTATTCTTTCTGTACTGTTGTGGCGGTGATTTAATAGTAGATTTAGTTTCCCATTTTGTTAAAACCTGTTTGGACTTATAATTTTATTGGTATCCTTGGGAGGTTTTTGACAGGACATTTTTGAACGATAAGGTTGAATATAGTTGGGATGAATATAGTTTTTTCGGTAATTCTTCAAAATTATATTTTTAATATGTGTATATTTCCTACTTTAGTTATAATGGTGTAAAATACATTTCCTATGTTTAGTTTTAGAACATCTAAATTTGAAAATCTACGTTGTGAAAATACTTGAGGACTGAAAATCTTGTGAATTGAAGAACTACAAGACTTTAGTTATTTGTGCAACTGTGACAGTCTGCTGCACCGAAAGAAACGTTTACGCACGAGCCGTAGGCGAGGGCGGAATGGTTTCTTGAGTGAGGCAGAGGAACTTTGTGCACGTATTCGACATTACATTTTTCCTACAGTTACCATTCAATATGAGAAGTGTTCGATTATGGGTAAAATGATGGCTGAAAT
The DNA here is from genome assembly GCF_014356525.2 of Nilaparvata lugens. Lineage (NCBI taxonomy): Eukaryota > Metazoa > Arthropoda > Insecta > Hemiptera > Delphacidae > Nilaparvata > Nilaparvata lugens. The sequence continues at coordinate 10,449 of NW_024091961.1, read as the reverse complement.
CCATCAAATGTTTGTATAATTTTGTTATTAATAACAACTTCAATTTATTTTAAACTTGATAATTCAATTGAAAATTAATAATCGATAATTTATTCAAATTAAAAATTAAATTAATCCTATTAATTTGAAAATTCGAATAATTTTGAGTAAATCTCAATTTCTAAATGAGTTTTCAACCAATCAATATCTATGAATGAAAAAAATATTATTTGAAATAATGAATAATGAATAATACTCAAAATGTATAATTAATGAGTTCTCATTTTTATTTATTTGAAAATCAGAAAAAGTATAGATAGAATGAATTCGCATTCAAAATACACGCCAACAATGTTAACAGCTGATTGGGATGGCTGCAAGATAATACGCAAAGTAATACTTTGCGCACTAGAGCGGAAAAGTGATTCTTTGCGGCCTGCAATCAGTGCAGAAATGGTCACTTTCCAAGGTACCTGTAGGAAAATCTATTTCGTACTATGTGTTATATAAATTTGGGAGAGGAATAGCACAAGGTTACCTCATTTTTCTTCTCCCAATCATTTTGATGATCATTTATTGTATAAATGAATGAATAAAGATGAATATGGATTAGTCTGAAGATTTCTTATTTTTTCTGTGCTTTTGCGAAGGTGATTTGAGATACTGGTTCCTGTTGTTCCACTATTATCTATCTCTAGTGGACTGAAATCTTGAAAATTGAGCAGCAGAATATAGTGCAGGTGAAGTCCTACGATTGGCCCTCAGCTGTCGATCAATGAAGGTTCAGCTCTACTGTCATTGGTCGAGACTAGAAACTCTCAAGTATTCCAAATGAGGTAACAAGAACAAATAATGAAGATTAACTCAGTAAACATGCGGCAGAATCAAATGAATGATATGATATAGAATTGAAGAATATTTCATTTGAAATCCAGTAAAATACGAAAATCTTCCAGACCATAGACTCGCCCAAGTATTCCAAATATGGTCACATGTCTAGTCTCGACCAATGACAGTCGAACTCAACCTCTATTGGTCGACAGCTATGGCCAATCGTGGGGGTTCGCCCACACTAATATTCTGCCGCTCAATGTTCAATATATCAGTTTATTAGGGATTGATAATAGTGTTGCTATCCTTGTCTATTATGCAACAAAGCAGATGGCGCTATCTCTCTCTAGCTTTGCAATGTTGTCAGTTGACCAGAAATATATATTTTTCACTTTTGACAATGACTGTACAGATGTAGACAAACAATACTCAGCCAGCATATTTATTTTTCATTCTACCAAAATACTTCAGTACACAAGTCGTATAATTGATTTGAAAATGTATTTTCGAATAAATGAAAAAATGGTATAACAACATAAACTAATATCTTAAATTGTTCTAGTAAATGAGTGGTCACAATATCAATTCGTCTTTTTCTAATCATATTCCTTTGAAATTGTTTCTAAACTCCGGTACGGATGTTAAATAGTCAACTATGGAGATCCAGCTATATTTATTTATACATCTATTATTGTGATTCTCTGCGAGATTTGAAGCTCCGTAGTTTCTGTTTTCAACTTACGTTTTGTAAACTATAATTTCAGAGACTATGGCTAGCTTCACACACAACGATTTTTGTTCGTACGATATTTTTCTGTTCTTATAAATTCTATTAGGTGATTTCAAACAGATGATGTTTGTCAAGTTCCGTTTAATCTGAAAGAATTCATAAGGACGGCAAAATTTCGGACGAACGAAAATCGATGTGTGTGTGCAGGGCTTTAATGTTCCATTGAACTTTTGATGATATGAAATCAAATCAAGATAAACTAAAACTAGAGAGTCAACATATTTGAACAGATATTGATGATATGAAATCAAATCAAGATAAACGAAAACTAGATAGTCAACATGTTTGAACAGTGTTTGAAATTGATGATATGAAATCAAATCAAGATAAACTAGAACTAGAGAGTCAACATTGGAAACAACTTTATGTTTTAAACTTCTTTAAAAAATTAAAATACAAATGGAGATTTCAATAGAATAAGAAATAGATAATTGGAGAGCTTCTCATTCTTGCTTTGTTTCAGAGTCAAGAATTCATTGTCACTTTCATGTATGATATGAAATAATCGAATTTAGAATATTCTATCAATAAAAAGGTCAATATCATTTGAAGCATTTGGAGCTGCGGAAGTTGAAAAAATACGGACTTAGATCAAATTAGTGTATATTAATTTATTTATTATCACATTGTGTACAAATACTTAACATGAGAAAAGACACAACAGGCTCATGCCCAAAACTGTCCCATTTCCAATTTATACTATACTGTAAAGTATAGGAACTTAGAACATTCTATCAATAAAAAAGTCAATAACATTTACTTGGGAGCTGTTTGAAAACAATACAGATTTGGATCACATTCTTCATTTACATAGCTTCATAGATTCCACTGTCGTTTTTCAAACCTTAATATTTGAAATCAAATTTTATCAAGATAAAATTTCCACTGAAAATGAACGTTTCATGAATTATGATGTCCTTGAAAGTTTCCTCAGCAGCTTGAGACTTCTTAAAAATGTATAAAAACTGGAAAAATTGCTTCTCAGCAAGAAACGCACGCTCATAACATCAACCTTACTGTAAAAGATATTGATGTAGCTCGATTTATTTCTATCTAGTGGATATTGGAGGGTCTACTCACAAAAACAATTTTGCTCGCTTTTCTTGTTGTAGCTAGAGGATCAAGTTTTGGACTAAGTTACTACTTTTCTTCTTCTTCTTCTTCTTCTCCTTCGTCTTCTTCTTCTTCTTCTTCTTATTCTCTTCTTCTTCTTCTTCTTTTCTTCTTGCCTTCCCACTATTCCTATATATTTCAATCCATTTCCTTTCTATTCTCTTCTTACACCATATTTTTTTCCTTTCCATGCTTATGAATAATTTCTCCTTTTTCCCGTCTCAGACAATCTCTCTCCCTCTTCCGAAAGGGGAATACTTCCCTTCACTAGTTACTGTCCTCATCAACGTCTTTTCCTTCTTCCTCTCTCATTCCCATCATCCTCTCTCCGTCTGTGTCAAATTGGCTGCCTAGTGAAAGTAGCTGTTCTTTTTTTTCTAAAAATCCCTTAAAAAACTTTTAAGTTCTTCTAAACTCTTCTTCTCACTCTTCACCCTCTTTCCTTCTCCAACTTCTCAACCCTGCTCATTCAAGTTTTTCTCTTCCTATCATATTTTTTTTCTCTTCCTTATCCCACTCATTCATATTTCCTCTTTCAATTTCTTCTCTCATTCTCCCTTCTCTTTCTAATGTACTACAGCACCTGAGCCATATTTTCCTGCCACTTTTGTTGCTCTTTCCGTCTCCTTGAACATTCTTTCACATACAAAAAAAAAATAAAAAAAAATCTATTCACAAGATTATACAAAATTTATATTTCTCTAGACACTCTAGACACAAAAATGGCAACAAACAACATACAACATTCAGATTCTATCAGAATCGGAGATTTAAAGTACAATCTGATTTTATGTACAAGATATACAAATTTCATTTTTCACTTACGAAAAAGCTGACTCTAAATAAGGTTTTCACGGAGATTTTCAACGATATGATTCAGCAGATTCTGTTGGACGCTGCTCACAACTCAATTTGTTGTCATCAAATTTGAAAATCGCAGACGATGCCGTCTCTCTATTCTCTCTCTCCTTTTTAACTCACTCACTCACTCTAGCGCTCTCTCACCCCATCTCTCCACTCCATTACATTCTCGCTCTCCTCTCTCTCCTCACTGTATCTCGTTCTTTCTCACCCTATCCATCCACTTCATCACATCCCATCACACTCTCACTCTCTCACTCCCTTTCTGTCTTTCACTCAATTCTCTCTCTCTCTCTCTTTCTCTCTCTCTCTCTCACTCAAGGGTTGTGTGGCAGAGAGAACCAGGAGTCTTTAACTCCGCCCTAATAAAGGTTTGAAATTGATCAATCAATCAGTCAATCTCACTCTCTCCCTCTCTCACTTCTCTCCCTCTCTCACTTCTCTCTCTCACTCACACTTCTCTCTCTTTTTACGGTCAAGTGCTGAAGGGAAGGTTTCCCTCAAATGGACATCAAAAGGTCCAAACTTCACTTTTCATGTGAAAATATCAATATTTAACAGTTATACATCAATATTGCATATTTCTTTAAAAAATATTATTTTAAAACTCTTCACTCTGTATATTATTCATTATCTTTTTTTACTCTCACTGAAAATTAATTTTAATGCTAGAACGTAAGTTGAATATTGTTTCGTTAAATACATGAATAAAGGGATCTGAATCTCTCTCTCTCTCTTATCCTATCTATCCACTTCATCACATTTTCTCTCCCATTCTCTCCCACTCATTCTACCTCAATCTCTCTCCCCATCTGTCCACTCCATCACTTCCTCTCTCTCACACTCTCTTTCCATCCCTTTCCCTGACACCTTTTTTCAATCTCCATCGCCAGCAACAGAGAATGTAAAACAGCTGACAGCACCAAATGAATAATGGAAAACTGATAGTCTGTCACACTTTTTGACGTCTGCAACATCAAATGAATTACCATTTTTGTGCGGCGGCTATATAGTGAATTCCACATCAAACTGTCAGAATTATTTGAATGGGACGCATCGATAATATTCCATAAGGAGTGCTGACAGTTTAATTGATCTCACAATAGTTGGATTCAACTAAATCTGTCAGCATTATTTAAATGGGACGCATTGATGTTATTCCATAAGGAATACTGACAGTCTGAAGCAATTGAAGCTACAGAGAGATTCATATTGAGCGGTCAGTATTGCTTGAACGGGAAGAATCGATGTTATTTCATAAGAAATGGTGACAGATTGCAGTGAATCTGACAACAGAGTAATAATTCGTTTCCTGTTCTGGTTTGGAGCATATCAGACACTTTTCACAAGGTCTGACACTTTTCCTGATTCCTGACACTTTTCATGATTCTCAACAGTTTTGGCCAATGACACATTTTTTCATCTACTTGTCACCAGTTTTTACGGCCATTTTTAGAGAAATTAAACGTGTTACTAATGCTTGATGGACATAAAACCAGTTTTTTCCGGGGAAAAGTCAATGATCTGAGATGGATCTCATGAGTATAAGGCCCGCCGCAAAGTAGACCCACGAAAAGCAACCCATGCCGTGGGATGTTTTGTAAACCATTGCTAGGCTTCTCCAGACATCTGTGTAATACATGCAATGATATCCTGTCAGCTGATTAGTTATGAATAATTACTTTCCTTGCCCTATTACCATAGTAAGGAAAGTATTGCTTTCCGAAAAAAATTAAGGTACCCAAATTTCTAAATTTCTATACGTTTCAAGGTCCCCGAGTCCAAAAAAGTGGTTTTTGGTATTGGTCTGTATGTGTGTGTGCGTGTGTGTGTGTGTGTGTGTGTGGTGTGTGTGTGTGTGTGTGTGTGTGTGTGTTGTGGTGTGTGTGTGTGTGTGTGTGTGTGTGTTGTGGGTGTGTTGTGTGTGTGTGTGTGTGTGTGTGTTTGTGGTGTGTGTGTGTTGTGTGTGGTGTGTGTGTGTGTGTGTGTGTGTTGTGTGGTGTGGTGTGTGTTGTGTGTGTGTGGTGTGTGTGGTGTGTTGTGTGTTGTGGTGTGTGTGTGTGTGTGTGTGTGTGTGTGTGTGGTGTGTGTGTGGTGTGTGTGTATGAGTGTATGTGCGTCTGTGTACGCGATATCTCGTCTCCCAGTTAACGGAATGACTTGAAATTTGGAACGTAAGGTCCTTACAATATAAGGATCTGACTCGAACAATTTCGATCAAATGCGATTCAATATGGCGGCTAAAATGGCGAAAATGTTGTCAAAAACAAGGTTTTTCGCGATTTTCTCGAAAACGGCTCCAACGATTTTGATTAAAGTTATGCCTAAAATAGTCATCGATAAGCTCCATCAACTGCCACAAGTCCCATATCTGTAAAAATTTCAGGAGCCCCGCCCCATCTATGCAAAGTATGATTATAGATTCTCAATTATCAGGCTTCAGATACAATTTAAACAACAAATTTCTAATGGAAAAGATTGAGCATGAGAATCTCTACAATTAATGTTCAGTAACATTTTCACCTAAAATAAAAAATAAGCTCGAAATTCGAGAAAATGTGATTATCCAATTGCAACTGTTGGCAACTGTTGATTCTATTAAATGATTCCTATGAAAGATAGCAGACCTCGTGTGTCTCCAACGTTATGCCCTGTCACCAGCTGGTTCAAATCTTGAGATGCGCGGGAACACTAGCGTCACGTGATCAATTTTCATAGCTGCAAGGACAGTTGTGTGAGTGCGCCACACCAGATTTTCTTCTATAGCAATGGTTTACAAAACATCCCACGGCGTGGGTTGCTTTCGTGGATTACGTGGGTATACTTTGCGGCCTAAAGGTGCGTTTAGACTTATTCGGCACAAACATGCGCATTTCACTTATCATCAGCTGATGCTGATCAGCTTCTTTAACATGTATCTCATGGGAGAGACAAATAATGTAATCTCGAGTATCTTTTACTCTATGCTCAAGGTCTCTTTACACTTAGCTACGCTGAAATACGCCTTCGAAAGCCGTCCCATCTCCCAATATTGAAAGCTATAGTGAGGTCCACGTTACAATGACAGTGGATAATGATAGAAGAATAGCGATGCCAATTCTCTGCATTGATTAATTATATTTTTACACTGTCAAAAACATAATTGGCATCGTTGTGGACCTGGAAGAGGATAGTACCACCAGCTTTGTCAAATGATAGACAAGGATGGCAAAACCAAAGCTGATCAAATACTTTTTGTGTAGTTGAGAAGTTGATATTGTGGTAATTATTCATATTGAATGAAAAAGACTAAGAAATTGTCAAAAAACCACTGATTTATTGATACTTAGACAGACCGGTTTCGGTTATTACACCATTGTCAATCTCTGATAAACTCAGAGTTTCTCAAAGATCATTCAATTGATCAAATACTGTCATTATAACGTGGACCTCACTATATGCTACGTTGATGTGAACAGGTCAGACTCAGGTCAGTTTGGATTTAACATTGGAAGATAGGAGGTATTTGAGCGTCGCGTAGCAAAATGTGAAGAGAACTTAGGCTCAACCCACACTTACAAGACTCAGGTCGAGAAGAGACTAGACTCTAGTCGAGAGCATGTGTTTTCAAATGGTGACAGTCGCGGAGACTAGAATCGACTGGTCTAGTGGAGACTAGAATCGACTCGACTCTAGTGGAGAGCATGTGTTTCCAAATGGTGACGTCGCGGGAGACTAGAATCGACTGGTCTTAGTGTCACCATTTGGAAACACATGCTCTCGACTAGAGTCGAGTCTCTTCTCGACCAGAGTCGCGTGAGTGTGAGTTGAGCCTTACTGTTTCTGTACAAATATAATAACCAACAACTCCACAAACATAAAAAAAGTTCTTCAAATCAGTATTTTTATAATTTTCAATTTGAATGAAAAAGACTAAGAAATTGTCAAAAAACCACTGATTTATTGATAATTAGAAAGACCGGTTTCGGCTTTTCAGAGATTGACAATGGTGTAATAACCGAAACCGGTCTTTCTAATTATCAATAAATCAGTGGTTTTTTGACAATTTCTTAGTCGTTTTCATTCAATATGAATAATTACCACAATATCAACTTCTCAACTACACAAAAAATCTTCAACTTCTTTAGATACAATTTATGAGTTCATAAATCGCCTCCCGGAGGTTCGGAACCCACCTATACATGTGGGTACACTCATTCATCATCATCATTCGTTTCATAACTCACGCACAAGCCTGTAGCTCATGTGTGCATCATCCTTTGCAAAAAATATCTTCTCCCACACCTCAGAGTCATAAAATTATGACATGTCACAAATCTTCTCATTTAATATGAATAATTACCACAATATCAACTTCTCAACTACACAAACAAATTATATAATCTTCTACTCCTCTAAATACAATTTATTCGTTCATAAATTGCTTCCCGGAGGTTTGGAACTCACCTCAATCTGTAGGGATTTCTCTTTTCTCATCATCAGTTTCATCACTCACGCACAAGCCTGGAGCTCATGTGGGCATTATCCTTTGCAAAAAATATCTTCTCCAACACCTCAGAGTCATTAAATTATGAAATGTCACTAATGAAATTCCACTTTAAATCCATGATTGAGAATCAGATCTTGTGAATGTCACGAGCCAAATTTCATCTGAAAGCTCTGAGAATATATCTTTCATCAACACTGAATTCCCAAAAAAGTTTCCCACGATTTTGTGGAAATCTAGTAGACATAACCTCATTTCGGACTTTTAATGTTACCTAAATTTGGGAGGGAAATAGTACAAGGTATTCTTAGTTTTTATCTCCCGATCTGTGCTTCATTGTAAAAAAGAATTAATAAGATAATGAATGAAAAAGCCTAAGAATTAAGATAAGAATAAGAATAACCTCAGAGTTTATCAGAGATTGACAATGGTGTAATACCGAAACCGGTCTTTCTAAGTATCATAATCTGGGTTTTTTGACAATTTCTTAGTCTTTTTAATTCAATATGAATAATTACCACAATATCAACTTCTCAACTACACAAAAAGTAAATAAGATAAGATGAGATTCCAATCTCTTAAATCTTCTTAAATACTCATTAGTTCAAGTATAAGATAAGAAAAAGAATAAACTCAGAGTTCATCAGAGATTGACAATGGTGTAATAACCGAAACCGGTCTTTCCAAGTATCAATAAATCTGTGGTTTTTGACAATTTCTTAGTATTTTTCATTCAATATGCATGAAAACAGCATTACCACAATATCAACTTCTCAACTACACAAAAAGTAAATAAGATAAGATGAGATTTCAATCTCTTAAATCTTCTCAAATACTCATTAGTTTACAAGGATTTGACACAGACATAGTGACTTTGAAAATCCTGCTAAGCTCCCTACCATTCAGATTTAAACCAACAAAGATAAGTCTTTCAAGAGCTTATTGAAAGCACGCTTCTCGTACAAGAGTTGAGTATTGGAAAAAGGATATATTACTCAAATATATATCACTATATATACATGGGTTTTACATATGTATATACATTACTTGTCTTGTAGCTCCCGGCACTACAGTGAGATTGAGTGGCAGTATTGGTTAAGAGGGAAGTAAGCATGTTATTTATGAGGATAGATGACAGTTTAAAGTGAAACTTTGAGTGGAAATTCTTCTCAGCAACAAGACTTATTACTTTCAAAGTCGAACCTGACTTTTGCATGTGGAAAGCGGTTTAGAAAATTTATAACTCGCAAGAATTTCTTCATAAACTGCTACTGCGGTGCCTTGCGACTCTTAGGTGAAGATCTTGGAAATGGTTTGAAATATTCTCGAAGGTGGAAAGGTGTCGTATAAGGTTCTATAGTTGCAGAGAGAAGTAGCTCAAGGTTATCCTTATTTCTTCCTTCTCAATCATTTTGATATATGTGCATTGATGATGAGTGAAATTTGTTGAGAAAAAATTAAACTCCTTGAGACTCATAGGTGGAAAATGTTGGAAATGGTTTGGAATATTCTCGAAGGAGAAGAGGTGCCGTATGAGATTGAATAATGTAAGTTGGAGAGAAAAGTAGCTCAAGGTGATCCTTTCTATATTTTCTTCCAATCATTTCTGATACATGTTCGTTGATGATAATGAAATTTGTTGAAATAGAGAATAAAGTGCCTTGAGACTCATAGGTGGAAGGTTGTTGGAAATGGTTTGGAATATTCTCGAAGGTGGAAAGGTGTCGTATGAGGTTAAATAGTTGAAGGGAGAAGCAGCTCAAGGTTATCCTTATTTATTCTTCTCAATCATTTTGATATAAATGTGCATTATTATGAGTGAAATTTGTTGAAATAAAAAATAAAGTGCCTTGAGACATCATAGGTGGAAGATGTTGGAAATGGTTTGGAATATTCTTGAAAGAGAAGAGGTGCCGTATGAGATTGAATAATGTAAGTTGGAGAGAAAAGAAGCTCAAGGTGATCCTTTCTATATTTTCTTCCAATCATTTCTGATACATGTTCGTTGATGATATGTGATATTTGTTGGAATGTTAATGTCATGAAGATGAAAATTAAATATGTTATGAATACATACTCATCATTCTACAGGAATGCAAGGAGTTCTACTATTTTACACAAAGTATGTCCAAAATACTCAAGGCTTGTAGAATGATACTATAAAGGTGCATACAGATATACGCGCCGCTAACATGAGCAATTCACTTCTAATCAGCTGATGCCAAGCTTTTTATATCTGTATCTTACCGTTTCTGTAAAAATAGAGATATAGTCAGCTGATTAAAAGTGAATTGCTCATGTTCGCGGCGCGTATATCTGTACGCACCTTTAGATAACATCAAGATGGATTCCTATACGTATCAGTAAAAGTGAAAGTTCCGACACAGTG
>NW_024091960.1:0-18864 GCF_014356525.2 Nilaparvata lugens | reverse complement strand
GTGACACTTTAGTATTAGGTTTCAGGGAGTAAAGTAAGTACTTTAGACAGTAGTATGGAGGAAAAGTTTTTCTACTTTCCTTGCCCTATTCCCATAAAATTAAGGTACCCCATTTCTAAATTACTATACGTTTCAAGGTCCCTGAGTCCAAAAAGTGGACTTTGGTATTGGTCTGTATATATTAATATATATATATATATTATATTATATATATATATATATATATATATATAAAAGTGTGTGTGTGTGTTGTGTGTGTGGGTGTTGTTGTGTGGTGTGTGTGTGTGTGTGTGTGTTTATGAGTGTAAGTGCGTCTGTGTACACGTACACGATATCTCGTCTCCCAATCAACGAAATGACTTGAAATTTGGAACTTGAGGTCCTTACACTATAAGGATCCGACACGACAAATTTCGATCAAATGCAATTCAAGATGGCGGCTAAAATGGCGAAAATGTCGTCAAATACAGGGTTTTCGCGATTTTCTCGAAAACGGCTCCAGCGATTTTGATCAAATTTATACCTAAAATAGTCATTGATAAGCTCTATCAACTCCCACAAGTCCCATATCTGTAAAAATTTCAGGAGCTCCGCTCCATCTATGCAAAGTTTGATTTTAGATTCCCAATTATCAGGCTTCAGATACAATTTAAACAGAAAAAATTCAAGAGGAAAAGATTGAGCATGATAATCTCTACAATTAATGTTCAGTAACATTTTCATCTAAAATTGAAAATAAGCTCTAAATTCGATAAAATGTGATTATTTCAATTGCAAAGTGTTGGCATCAGTTGATTCTATTAAATCATTCACTATGAAGAGATAGCAGACATCGTTTGTCTCCAGCGTTATTGTCCTGACACCAGCTGGCTCAGATCTTTGAATTAGTAGACTTCAGATGCGCGGGAACACTAGCGTCAGGTAATCAATTTCCGTACGGCAAGGAAATTGTGTGAGTGCGCCACACCAGATTTTTGAAAACAGCAGTGTGTAGGATAATCCAGTATAATAATTATAAATCTACTGATGAATAAGAATTTAATCATGTACAGACAGCACATTGTTCATTGAGCTGCGTAACATATTCGCGCTTCCAAACCCGCACCGAGCACGCTCCTCCTCCTACCGCCCTCGTACCACCATCGAACCACAGTCGCTCCTCCCACGCACCCATCATGAACGTTACGGAAGATGTTAGATCTTCTCGCGTTCCCCGGTCGAAACACTCTTGCTCGCCGGTCGATCATCAATCGCTCTGCTGGAGTGACGTTCGGTTGCGGAGCAGAGCGAAAGTCTTTACGCACCTTTGCATCTGAACCCAAAATAATAATAATTGTAAATAGTTCATTGTATCATGGTAGGTCAAATAACATAAATATAATACCTGACCCAAAAATGTGTACAATACTTCAGTCATGTATGGATGCCACGAGATGCCATTTACAAGTGTTGTAGAATTGTTAAACTGTTCACGAATCTTAAACAAGGCAGCTGGAAACGCACAAGCAAGGCGCTACGTTAGGAATATTATAAGTTAGCCTAGTTGCTCATTGCATTAGTATTCAGAATTCGTAGTACCCACCCAAACCAGGCGTGAGAAATAGGTTCCAAAGCACGTTGCAATGTCTAAGAGTGTATCGTTGTTCAGTATGTGTTATGGGAAAAGATGGAATCCGCAATAGAACATGACTGTGGAGTGGGTAGAAGATACTGCAATATTATTGTGGAGATGAGAGAAAGTACAAAAACCAAGAAAGAACAAAGAAGAAAGTTCAAGTATTGTTGAAAAGATTACAAGATTATTTTACTATTAAAAAGAGGGAAATTGTAGATGGATGACGATAGAGACGATGGAAGATTTTAATAGAAATTACAGTTTAACTAGTAGTTCTGTGACATTAGACTTCGCGCTCAGTAAGTTACATTGAACTGTTGTTATGTTTTCTCAAAAATTAATAAATAATTATCAATTTAAAATGTCTAGAAAAATCATAAATAAACATTAGAGCTTTCTGTCCTATCGTAACGTGACGTGTCGTCCCGGAAGTGAGTGTGAGCGCTGTTATCAGGTCTGGCTGCAACTGTCTACAAGGTTGATGGAAAAATACATTTTTCAGTTTATAGTGATATTAGTTTGTAATAATTTTAGCATACAAACATGAATTTCATATTATATTGATCAAATGTCTGGTTGAGGTATTGAATTTAGTTGGTTTAATGACTACTCTATATGATTCCTCATCTGAGCTTAGACCTTCTAACCTATTTCAAATGTACGTTTTTAAAATAGAGATGCTTCCCATGTTATTCAAATGGAATTACATTTACGCTCTAGGGAGTTTTTCTGTTTTTTGGTACCGAGAGCAAAAAAGTGACACTTTAGTATTATGTTCCAAGGAGTAAAGTAGGCACTTTAGACAGAAGGTGGAGGAAAAAATATTTTGCAGGCTTATTGCAGTATCCAGCACATCTGAAGTAAATAAGTCAGAAGCATAAATCTAACAAAAGTAGCCTAGCCCCTTGGTCAAGGTATTTGTTGCAAATTGTGCCGCGGTTAAAAATTTTGTTTTATGTATTATGCTCAATGAACGACTTGATATTGTCAAAACCTCTTCTTTATTGAAATAAATGGGAATAACAGTTTCGGTTGTTACACATAAACTGGAAACTTAGACAATGAGCAGCAGAATATACGGCATGAAAACGCAAGTTGACTGTTGTATGGATGAAGCCATGAAAACGCAAGTCATGACCATATTTGAAATGATGGAGAAAGACCTAGTCTCGGCCAATAGCAGAAGAGCTCAACGTTCATTGGCCAACAGCGAAAGGCCAATCATAGGGCATCAACCATAATACAGTTAAATATCGATGTATTAAATATTTGGTTGTAGATATCGATATTGAATGGAAACGATTTTATATTGTCAAAACCACTAATTTATTAAAACAATTTGAGATATCAAGTTAGGTTATTATACAAAATAATCAATCTCTAGTTTTAATTAGACATTGGGCAGCTGAATATATTTATAGTATGAATGAAACTCTACAATTTGGTCATTAGCTGTTGACCAATGGAGGTTGAGCTCTACTATCATTGGTCGAGACAAGACACGCCCACGTACTCCAAATATGGTCATGAAAGCTCGTGTCTCATCTCGACCAATGGCAGTAGAGCTCAACGTTCATTGGTCAACAGTTAATTGCCAATCGTAGGGCTTCAACCATACTATATATTCAGCTGCTCAATACTCAAGCTTTCAGATTACTAAAGATTTATATAGTACAACAACTGAAACTAGTATCTCAAAATGTTTTTATAGATTAGTGGTTTTGACGTCATCTTCATTAAACATGGATATCTTCACAACAACACGAAAAATTTTGATAACGTTTTTTTGAAAGTTTTATTCAGTTGACAATACCTTTTACCAAGTCGTAACACAAAATATTAAACCCAACCCAAATCTTATTGGATGAAGCAAACATGGGATAGATCAATAGTTATTTGTATATCTAGAGTGAAAAGTACGACTTTTTCTCCCTGAGGGAAAAGTTTGAAGCCCGAGGCGAAGCCGAGGGCAACAATTTTCCTGAGGGAGAAAAAGTATTTTTCACTCGTGATGTACACAACATTTTTCCTCCATCTACATTTTTTTATAGAAACTGCAAATAAAATCATTTTAATAACTTACGTATTGGTGACAATGTTTCCTAACAACATAACCTAAAATCTAAAACCTAAAAACTGGCCGTCTGATTGGCACTGCCGATTGCGCTATCTACGGCTAAAGTTGTAACTTTAAATTATATCAGCTGGGTGTTTACCAAAAATGGCTGACTCTAGATCACGTGGTTCAGATTTGAATTGCAGATCAAAAATTTTGTTGGCTGGTATTTTGAATAGAATAAGATATTTTAAAATTGTAAAATTTTTATCGTTACTAATATTAAGAATATAATATCATACAAACATATATTTCCTAAGTTGATCAAATTTCTGGTTGTGGTATTGAATTCAGTTGACTCAATGACAGACACCTAGATTATGCTTTCTCATCTGAGCTTAGACCTTCTTACCTATTTACAATGTAGGTTTCAAAATAGAGATGCTCCCCATGTTATTTAAATGGAGTCACTTTTACTCCCTAGGGAGTTTTTCTGTTTTTTACTACGAGAGCGAAAAAGTGACACTTTAGTATTAGGTTTCAGGGAGTAAAGTAAGTACTTTAGACAGTAGGTGAGGAATAAATTGGAAAAAGTTTTTTTACTCCTTGCCCTATTACCATAAAAAATTAAGGTACCCAATTTCTAAATTACTATACGTTTCAAGGTCCCTGAGTCCAAAAAGTGGACTTTGGTATTGGTCTGTAATAATATATATATATAGTATATTATATAATATATATATATATATATATATATATATATAAAAGTGTGTGTGTGTGTGTGTGTGTGGTGTGTGTGTGTGTGTGTGTGTGTGGGTGTGTGTTTATGATTTAGTGCGTCTGTGTACACGTACACGATATCTCGTCTCCCAATCAACGAAATGACCTAAAATAGTCATTGATAAGCTCTATCAACTCCCACAAGTCCCATATCTGTAAAAATTTCAGGAGCTCCGCTCCATCTATGCAAAGTTTGATTTTAGATTCCCAATTATCAGGCTTCAGATACAATTTAAACAGAAAAAATTCAGAGGAAAAGATTGAGCATGATAATCTCACAATTAATGTTCAGTAACTTTTCATCTAAAATGAAAATAAGCTCTAAATTCGTAAAATGTGATTATTTCAATTGCAAAGTGTTGGCATCAGTTGATTCTATTAATCATTCACTATGAAGAGATAGCAGACATCGTTTGTCTCCAGCGTTATTGTCCTGACACCAGCTGGCTCAGATCTTTGAATTAGTAGACTTCAGATGCGCGGGAACACTAGCGTCAGGTAATCAATTTCCGTAACGGCAAGGAAAGTTGTGTGAGTGCGCCACACCAGATTTTTGAAAACAGCAGTGTTGTAGGATAAATCCAGTATAATAATTATAAATCTACTGATGAATAATGAATTTAATCATGTACAGACAGCACATTGTTCATTGAGCTGCGTACACATATTCGCGCTTCCAACCCGCACCGAGCACGCTCCTCCCTCCTACCGCCCTCGTACCACCATCGAACCACAGTCGCTCCTCCCACGCACCCATCATGAACGTTACGGAAGATGTTAGATCTTCTCGCGTTCCCCGGTCGAACCACTCTTGCTCGCCGGTCGATCATCAATCGCTCTGCTGGAGTGACGTTCGGTTGCGGAGCAGAGCGAAAGTCTGTACGCACCTTTGCATCTGAACCCAAAAATAATAATAATTGTAAATAGTTCATTGTATCATGGTAGGTCAAATAACATAAATATAATACCTGACCCAAAAATGTGTACAATACTTCAGTCATGTATGGATGCCACGAGATGCCATTTTACAAGTGTTGTAGAATTGTTAAACTGTTCACGAATCTTAAACAAGGCAGCTGGAAACGCACAAGCAAGGCGCTACGTTAGGAATATTATAAGTTAGCCTAGTTGCTCATTGCATTAGTATTCAGAATTCGTAGTACCCACCCAAACCAGGCGTGAAGATAGGTTCCAAAGCACGTTGCAATGTCTAAGAGTGTATTCGTTGTTCAGTATGTGTTATGGGAAAAGATGGAATCCGCAATAGAACATGACTGTGGGAGTGGGTGAAGAAGATACTGCAATATTATTGTGGAGATGAGAGAAAGTACAAAAACCAAGAAAGAACAAAGAAGAAAGTTCAAGTATTGTTGAAAAGATTACAAGATTATTTTACTATTAAAAAGAGGGAAATTGTAGATGGATGACGATAGAGACGATGGAAGATTTTAATAGAAATTACAGTTTAACTAGTAGTTCTGTGAACAGTAGACTTCGCGCTCAGTAAGTTACATTGAACTGTTGTTATGTTTTCTCAAAAATTAATAAATAATTTATCAATTTAAAATGTCTAGAAAAATCATAAATAAACATTAGAGCTTTCTGTCCTATCGTAACGTGACGTGTCGTCCCGGAATGTGAGTGTGAGCGCTGTTATCAGGTCTGGCTGCAACTGTCTACAAGGTTGATGGAAAGATACAATATTCAAGATGTTCGATGTTTTTGAACGGGTAGTATATTATAGTCAACTGTCTACTAAAGTTGATGGAAAGATATAGTCCACTAGACAGCTGATTTATGATGAATTATTGTATAGTCTGATTATTACGGTGATATTGGCGTATGAAGGAGGCTCATTTTTCCTTTTATATCATCCTTGAAATGCAAAATTTCCAAAAACCTTGTATATACGTCGACGCGCAATTTAAAAAGGAACATACCTGTCAAATTTCATGAAAATCTATTACCGCGTTTCGCCATAGATGCGCAACATATAAACATTTAAACATCAAGAGAAATGCCAAACCGTCGACTTGAATCTTAGACCTCACTTCGCTCGGTCAATTACGAAAGAAACACTTGATAATATACAAATAAATAATTCAAGAAGAGTACTTTGAAGTGATGCTTGATGCGTGTAATTAGCACTTGAAGAACAGAGATAAAAGATCACCCACCGATTAGATGTTCTCTTCAGTGAGAGTGAAAGTAAATAATTACCAGATTTCTCCATCTTCAGTGATGAGCAAGAATGAGTTCCCGATAACAAACAATATCACAAGGACAAACTGAGGATATGTTTCAAGAAGTAATTCTATTATCACTTTTAAATCCTTCTTGTCTTGTCTATTATTTATTGTGCTACCATGGATCTGCTATCAGAGGAACAATTATTTCTTTTGAAACATTATTGTTTGAGCTACCAAGGACAATTGAGAGACATTTGGCTACATGGATGAAGATCAGTATTGTACTTTCATTGGATAAAAAATTACTGAGTCTCAAAGATGATTGAATAGGGACTCTTGAGAGTGATCACTCACACTGGGTAGTATTCCTGTATGCAGTAGAATCAAGAATTTTATTTGCTACAAAAACTTCACAAAACGCAATGAGCATCGTCAATCAAATAATCAAATCAATCAAATGTGCAAATAATCAAATTTCAAAAGCATGAAGTACGGTAAGTATAAAAATACATTTGAATAGCAATATCGCAGAATATTTAGAAAAATTAGATGTACATAACATAAGAGAGTCATAACATAGTAATAAAATACAGTTATTATAAATAGTTTAGTGGACACATAATATTCTTATGAAATGCCTTTATCTATCGCAGGCTAATACATTTCGTTATGACTGACCTCATCAGGATCTCACATATGAACTTCGTATAGTAGTTCACAAGCATGCAATTTCTATGATATTCGTAATTTTAGTAGAACTTGGAATACAAGCTTTTTATACCAGATATCAAGATGCAGAACATTCCAATTTAAGCGAATATTATATCTTAATATCAATTTAAACGAATATTAAGAGAATAGCATCTTATTTTGAATATCTTTCCTCAACCAGTAAATACAGGACAAATAAAATAAACTGTTACACAATAATTAGATAATTATTAGCAATCAAGCTACAAGGCTTATTCAAAGCATTTTGTTCATCAAATATGTGAAATCGAATTACAGTTGAAGTTGAAGGTTATTAAGATATAATCTGCATCAGTTCTCAATCAGCAGTAACCGTTCTAGTTATCAAGACATACAGTGTTGTAATGATAAATCATAAGTGTAAATATAGACATTTATCTGCCATATCCATGATGTGTTATTTTTAAGTACACGGTATCCCATGAAGAGGTTTACACGTTTAATTTTATATTACATGCCTATTCCGGCACCGAACCTTTTAAAATTTTATACAGTTTACGAAGTAGGTTCTAAAAATATTCTAGGAAAATTTAAGCTCCCCAATTCTCGTAGGAACAAAATGGCGTCATATTGAAAATTTTACCAATTCGATTCCTGGAAAAACTACTGCCTCTATTTTGTCTCTACGAGAGATATTTTTATATTTTTAGAACCTACTTTGTAAACTGTTTACAATTTGAAAGAGTTCGGTGCAGGAATAGGCACATAATATAAAATAAAACGTGTAAACTTCTTCGTGAGACACCATGTATATAGTTTTCATTCAGTTTTCTCAATTGCTATTGAACATAGACATTTCTGATCCATATCTATGATGAGTTATACTCATTGTTCGCTTTCAGCTTTTACAATTAATATCCACTCAACAGAAGATTATTCTTGTTTTGTATTTTTTTCTAATGCACCTGACGATGTCCATGTATTTGTCATAATACTCATAGCAATAAATAAATGAATGTTTATTTTCCCCACAAAAAACTGAAACTATTACATCAGTTACAGAAAATATTAGATAGTTTGCAATTACAAACAATAGTTAGTTACAATAAAAATGTCTTATAATGTGTCCTCTACATGTCAATAAAGAACGATTAAGGCTGTGCAAAGGCTAAAAATAAACTTTTTACTCATGATATTTTTCAAAGTTTTTCTATTTGTATATCATCAAGCTATCAAATTAAAAAGTTTTCTCAGGATAACATTTTTTTCCGATCATTACTTTTTGAGATATGAGCTTCTGAAGTTTGAATTTTTGGGACAGAACATTTCAAATTCGGTAAGATATAAATCCATGAGATTCAGAGGATGGATTCTTCATGGAATTGTTGATCTAGTGAAACAAATTTTTTTCAAAAATATCAATTTTTGAAAAAGTTATTCAATTTACCAAAAATTACTCAACTAAAAGTTATTTTTGGTTATTTTAGTAAATTGAATAACTATCTTAAAAATTGATATTTTCAGAAAATTTTTGTTTTACTAGATCAACAATACCATGAAGAATCTATCCTCTGAATCTCATGAATTGATCTTTTACCGAATTTGAAATGTTCTGTCCCAAAAATTGAAACTTTAGGCGCTCATATCTCAAAAAGTAATGATCGGAAAAAAATGTTTTCCTGAGAAAACTTTTTCATTTTGATATCTTAATGATATACAAATCGAGAAACTTTGAAAAATATCACGAGTAGAAAGTTTATGTTTAGCCTTTGTACAGCCTTAAACGATCAATAGTTGAAACTGAAAACCCTATTTGAAAACAAATTAGCGGATTTCATGGTTGGGTGAATGATTGAGAAGAAAGCTCTCTATTATGTTGCTGTGGGTGATAGAAAATAGCTAACGGTAGGTAACTGTATTACCCTCAGACCATATTTGTGGTCTAGGCAATACCACCACATCAATAGTTACACATCTGTCAGTGTTCTCAAGTTGAATTTTGGCGCGCGACTCATCTCAGCAACTAGAAGAAAGCATCAGATGTATTATTGGAAGGGAGGTAGACTGCAGAGATAACTGCAGATGGAAAGCCTGTTTGATCGACGCTCCAAAACCCCTAAATCCTGTTTCGCGGCTCAGACGCTCAACCCTCTGGGAGTATCCAGCTGCTCCTACGGCGCACAATCACCCCCTCCCCACCACAACACACCCCAGAGAATTAACGCCTGTTGTCCTAGACATCCCTAAACGAATATGACCCTAAACATCAACTTTGTGCTGTGTCATGCCGACGAGACAATGGTAACCTAGAGTATGTGGTAGACAAGTAGAAATTGAACAAGAGTAGACAATGGTAGCCTCGTAGACAAGTAGAAAATGAACAAGTGTACAAAATGGTAGCCACGTAGACAAGTAGAAATTCTTCTTCTTCTTCATGTGCCGTCTCCATGGCGGAGGTTGGCTATCATGATGGCAATTTTCACCCTGCTTACAGCTGACTTGAAAAGTTCATTTGAGGTGCACTTGAACCAATCCCTTAAATTGCGCAACCAAGATATCCTTCTTCGCCCCACTGACCTCCTACCTGTTATTTGCCTTGCATAATGAGGTGCAATATTCCATACTTGTGACCTCTCATTATGTGACCCAGGTACCTTAATTTGCGCTCCTTGATTTCACCAATGAGTTGCAGTTTCTTACCCATTCTCCTCAGAACCTCTTCATTTGTAACATGATCGGTGTATGAGATTCTCAGCATTCTGCGATAGGTCCACATCTCGAAGGCTTGTATTTTTCTTCTCACCCCATCTATTCAATGTCCATGCTTCCACACCATATAATAGTACAGGAAACACGAAACATTTAAGGAGACGCATTCGTAATTCAAGCTTGATGTCTTTTGATGTCAGTAAAAGTAGAAATTGAACAAGTGTATTTCTGTCGGTGATGCAAGTGCATAAGTAGCCTACAACACATTGATTATAATGGAATATCATTTATACACATAGTAGAGGTGATCACAATGTAGGAATTACATGGGATATTCGTAAACTTCTGCTATTTACTAAGTCAATGACTATGAGACAATGAGTAGAATATAATAGTATATAAATGACAATGAATATAATAATATCAGGGAGCTTCGCTCTGGAGTACAAAAGCATAAAAAATGTATTACGAAAGAACAAATTATAATAACATTCATACAGAAATGTTCTATCTAGTCACAGTAAATTGAGATTAATTCCCAAAGGGAAGGCAAAAATTTCCCTCACAAAGGCCCAGTTGCACAAAAGCCGGTTAGATTTTAATCTTGATTAACTTCACGTGAACCAAATCAGAGAAGACCATTTCAAAAAGATGGATCTACTGGAATTGATCAGGATTGAAAATAGCCCGGCTTTTTTGCAACCGGCACTAAGTACCTGATTGAATGATTACAAAAGTTCAACAGCTGAGTCATAATTTTGACACTGTCCACCACACATGAACTCGCTCACTCACTTCCATCACCAACAGACGAAGAAATAATTAGCTGATTTTCCAAGGATGATTAATAATTATCCTTTTAATGCCCTTCAGAGAGTTTTCCAAGGGATGAGACCTAGTTCAATCGAATCGTTATATTATAAACCTACTATGTTCTGAATTTCGTGAGAATCGTTAGAGCCGTTTTCGAGATCCGGTGAAATACAAACATATAAACATCTAAACATATGAACAGAAGTTGCTCGTTTAATAGTATAGGATATGAGTAAATGAATGTCAATGAATATAATTTATAAGAGTGCATTATAAAAAATATAGCAGCTGATTCAAGTTATCAAATAGCACGGATAAGGGCCAATATCGGTGCACCGAGCTTCGCTCGTTATTTTTATTTATTGATAAACAGAACACAATTCTCTAAATGGTCGTGTTTATATTCCACAGCTGGCTATATGTCATCTTATGAATTTCGGGGATGCGATATTTTTATTTTTCACATACTCACTCGCTCACTCAATTTTTTACTATCCACAGCTGTTTCAGACAAGGATGAATTATCCTTGTAATGTCGTTCAGCGAGTCTTCCCAAGGATGAGACCTAGTGCGATCGAGTTTTTATATCATAAAACTACTATGTTCCAAATTTCGTGAAAATCTTTAGAGCCGTTTTCGAGATCCGTTGAACATAAATAACCAGATATAAATATAATACAGAGTTATCATAAAAGAATGGTGAGGTTTCGAACATGGTTTAAAGAAAAACCAAATTACTTACAGTTGATGTTTATTCATCTAATTTGTCGTCTCAGGCAGTTTTTTACATAATTGATAGATTTAAATATGTGCGCCTTTAGTCGGTCGACAAAATATTCAAACGATAATCAATTTCTCTCCAAACATTCGCTAACATTTCATTGGTTATGGTTGTCATTGCTTCATTAATCGTTTTCAAGTGGTTCAGGTAGATTTTTTCTTGTAAATTTACATCAAAAACATTGTTTATTCACAAGAAATCGCGAACTGAACCACTTTAAAACAGGATTAAACAACCATAATCGAAGAAATGTTATCGAATGTTAAGAGAGAAATTTATTATCGTTTGGAAATTTGTCGAGCGACTAAGGGCGCACTTATTGAAAGTTATTAATCATGTAAAAAACTGTTTCAGTCGACAAATTAGGTGAATAAAAAACATTAACTGTAAGTAATTTGGTTTTTCTTTAAACAATGTTCGAAACCGCACCGCTCTTTTATGATAACCCTGTATAAATAAATAACGACTGAACGACATCAGCGAGTTTTCCCCAAGGATGAGACCTAGTGCAATCGAATTTTTACATCATAAACCTACTATGTTCCAAATTTCGTGAAAATCGTTAGAGCTGTTTTCGAGATCCGTTAAACATACATATCCAGATATAAAGAAATATAAATAACCAGATAAATAACCATATATAAAAAATACAGAAATTGTTCGCTTAATATAATAGGATATGCACCATCTATGTTTGACGCTTAACCACGTTTACTTGTAGATATGGTTGTATTTATCACAATATGTTTCATACGGGGTTTAAATGAACAGTTGACATTTCTACGTTAAAACCGAGTATTTATAGATGGGCCTAAAAAGCTAACAATTGCTAGTTCCAAGTAATTCTCAAACAAATACAAGGATTCGAGTCAGTTATATAATAAGTTCACTGGAAGATATCCGAATAAATAAATTTCAAGACAGAGCTGCAGCTTATGAAACTGATGTAAAATCATCTAAGAAGATAATGATGGAACGGATTAATTGAAAATTCCTGTGAAATAAATTTAAAGAATCTACTTATGTACCTCCACTATTGTCTTTTTTTTAAAAAAAGGTTACTTAGATGTTGATTTTTATTTCTCCACTATTGTGTATACAATAGTATAGGGTAATAGTCCGTTATATAAAAAGTTCACTGGAAGATATCCGAATAAATAAATTTCAAGACAGAGCTGCAGCTTATGAAACTAATGTAAAATAATGCAAGAAGGCAATGATTAAGGGGATCAATTGAAAATGTCTGTGAAATAAATTGAAAGAATCTACTTATGTACCTCCACTATTGTCTTTTTTTCAAAAAAAGGTTACTCAGATTTTGATTTTTATTTCTCCACTATTGTGTATACAATAGTATAGGGTAATAGTCCGTTATATAATAAGTTCACTGGAAGATATCCGAATAAATAAATTTCAAGACAGAGCTGCAGCTTATGAAACTGATGTAAAATTATCTGAGAATATGATGATGAAACGGATTAAATGAAAATTCCTCTGGAATAAATTGAAAAATCTACTTATGTACCTCCACTATTTTCTTTTTTTTTTAAAAAAAAAGGTTAAGGTTACTTAGATTTTGATTTTTATTTCTCCACTATTGTGTATACGATAGTATAGGGTAATAGTCCGTTATATAATAAGTTCACTGGAAGATATCCGAATAAATAAATTTCAAGACAGAGCTGCAGCTTATGAAACTGATGTAAAATCATCTAAGAAGATAATGATGGAACGGATTAATTGAAAATGCCTGTGAATTAAATTGAAAAATCTACTTATGTACCTCCACTATTGTCTTTTTTTTAAAAAAAAAGGTTACTTAGATTTTGATTTTTATTTCTCCACTATTGTGTACACAATAGTATAAGGTACATCTACTCATGTACCATTATTGTAACAAGACCGTACTCTTTTCAATGAACTCTTTCCGAGTTCTACTTCCAGCTTTTGAAGCAAACCACGACAATGGAATCATTACAACCCAACATGCAAAAAAAAGCGTAACGAGAGCACAAACGGAACTCAATTTACGATAGTTAGAAAAGGCAAGCATTAGCTGGGGCCAACAAAAGAAGAAATTACATCGGAAGGTGAAGCGAGTCAAAGCCTTCTAGATTGTGAGGTTGAAAGGGCTGAGTAATACGTTTATCTCGGCGCTCTGCAATTTCAACAACCCCACTTACGAATCTCTCCTTTGCGTTCCTCTATTTCTTTGCCTCAGCTATTTTTCACTCTTTGCTTCAACGAGCGCAAAACCTATTCTTATCTCTTGCAAGGATTATAATAATACAGGTTTTTAAGATGAGACTCACTGGTATCTATCCACACAATTCAAAAAAGCAACCATTTTTACACTTGAAAGCACAAGGACAGTAAATCGTTACGCGGGTACGAAGACGATAAAAAGGGAAAATTTATTCTACACCCAAATGGGTAAATAGACTGGGAATAATTGACCGAGCGAAGTGAGGTCTAAGATTCAAGTCGACGGTTTGGCATTTCTCTTAATGTTTAAATGTTTAAATTTTTGAATGTTTATATGCCAGTCTATTGCTGTATTTCCATAAGGTCTATAGTTTCAATCAGGTACTTGTGGATGAGAATACTGCGTGAGGTCTACTGTTCACAGAACTACTAGTTTAAAATCACTTTACTTAATTAAATGGGCTACTTTTGTTCAAATTAATAAAAACAATATAAAAACTTGTAGTACCCTTTATTAAAAACTTTAACTTTAAAAGTATATTTCTTTTAAAGTTTCTAATAAAGAGTACTACAAGTTTTTATATTGTTTTTATTAATTTGGGAATAATTTACTTTATCCACAATCTTTTACAATAAGTTTCATGAAATTCAATAAGTCCGTTGAGGATTACGTGATAACTCAATTAATCGGTAATGATTGTTGGAAATTATTTCTGATTTTTCTCAGATAACTGACAATGTTAATCAGATACCAATTGAAAATAAAGTGGAGTGAAATAAGGGACTGATTTAACAATTAGGCCACTCTATGCTGAATTTTTGTCCGCCCCAACTTTAGTTAGAGTTTCTCTCCTGAAACATATTATTAAAATCTATAGCTGCCTGCTTTAGATTTCCTGTTTTTCCTGTTCTACACGAAAAACAAATTTTGTTTCAGTACGGTTGATATGACCAGGGCAGTTTTTAGCAATTTAGCACCTAACTCTTTGAGTCATATAGGGCTGGGGTTAAGCCAAACGAGCGATTGAATGTTCTGAAAAACATCTAGATAAAACCAGTTCAAAAGCTCTAAAGCCATGAGAACTAACATTGGATTCATGCAATTTGAGAGACATCAGGATTCTCATAGAGTCGGGGTTGTTTCTATGTGTTTTATGCTCCAGAATTCATGCCTTAGCTCTAAGCTTGTTTGGTCTAACCCTAGCCTAAGAGCCACCAAATCCTTCTTGAGAATCCTTTTCACCTTTTCTATTCTTGGTTAAAATGTCAAGAGTCTATTCCGGGCAACGACCCCCGACTCACCCAAGCATTCAAGTTCTATACTGAATGTAGAAACTTGATACCCGTGACAATTATTATTGTATGCACGTGCCAACACACAGCAAGTTTCACACTAGTAACATTGTAACATTGTCAAGTTACTAATGAATGTATTCAAGTCTACGTAATTTCAGAATCAGTAATGATTTGTCATCATGTTTCAGATCAAACATGTGAACTATTTTCTTGACTATTTAAATTCAAGATAACAAGTAGATTATTTATTATTAATCGTATTATTATAAGTTGGGAACAAGAATAATTTCGATTTCGATTAGGGCAGGTATAGCCCTATCCTTGGGTATAGCCTACCCAGGATAAGATTTCAGATGAAGAGAGGGAAAGGTGTGCTGTATAACAATAATATTACCATGCATTAATTTCGAAAATGAAAGATTTTCGTAAAAGCTGGGAATTTCCAACGAACTCGACTTACATCTTTCACTTTCAAAATTTACATACTGTGCAGAATAATATTCAGGAATCTCACAGATCCACTGGCTCTATTATTATTGGAAAACTATTGACATTGCAGCCAATTATAGGGATTTAATTGTTGAAGGGAAACTGTTGGTTAACTGCTCTTGAAGTATAGAAGTGCGTACAGACTTATGCGCCACGAACACGGGCATTCGCTGATGTTATGCTTATAACAATGCATCTTAAGCCTCGCACACACACATCGATTTTTGTTTGTACGATTGTATGCCGTCCTTATAAGTTCGATTAGATTAAACAGATGATGTCAAACCTATAGTTCCGTTTAATCTGATAGAATTTATAAGGGCGGCTAAAAATCGTAAGAACAAAAATCTGATGTAGTACACTCACACAACTTTCCTTGCTCATTGAACTGTAAGCCCCATTCTCAAACTAGGATAATTCAGGGGAATAACATAATGACGATTGGCGGCAACATATTTGAAACTACGATCAGACTTCTGTATATGTGTATATATAATTGTTTTCAGAGTACTTTTTCTTTGTGTAAATTGTGAAATTCGATGATTTTTTTAAAAGTCGTCAAAACAGCTTTTCTACAGATGAAATATCTCGTCTATGTGTTCTTTTTATGAACTTCTCTACCTAGCTCATGCACGAGAAGGAGGTTACAAAGTCCATTTTTCAAGGATGGGGTGGATCCCCCCATTAGTTTCCCAGAAAGGAGACTCATGCCAGTTGATAGAGCTGATGAATAACTATAAAAGGGTATGCATTTGAAAAAAATCGGTCGAGTCATTTTTGAGAAAAACATGTTTTTTTAGTATATCCGCCATTTTTCTCAAGAATATTACGGAGCTCCTGGAATTTTACCAGAACTGAGACTCATGTCAGTTGATAGGGCTTATAAATAGCTATCCATGGTATAAATTTGAAAAAAATTGTTAGAGCTGTTTTCGAGAAAACCGTGAAAACATGTTTTTTTTAGTATATCCGCCATTTTTCTCAAGAATATTACGGAGCTCCTGGAATTTTACCAGAAATGAGACTCATGTCAGTTGATAGGGCTTATAAATAGCATGGAGTTATCCATGGTATAGATTTGAAGAAAATTGCTAGAGCTGTTTTCGAGAAAACTGTGAAAAACATGGTTTTTTAGTGATTATCCGGCATTTTTCTCAAAAATATTACGAAGCTCCTGCAATTTTCCCAGAAATGAGACTCATGTCAGTTGATAGGGCTTATAAATAGCATGGAGTTATCCATGTATAAATTTGAAGAAAATTGCTAGAGCTGTTTTCGAGGAAAACCGTGAAAACATGTTTTTTTAGTATCCGCCATTTTTCTCAAGAATATTACGGAGCTCCTGGAATTTTACCAGAAATGAGACTCATGTCAGTTGATAGGGCTTATAAATAGCATGGAGTTATCCATGGTATAGATTTGAAGAAAATTGCTAGAGCTGTTTTCGAGAAAACTGTGAAAAACATGGTTTTTTAGTGATTATCCGGCATTTTTCTCAAAAATATTACGAAGCTCCTGCAATTTTCCCAGAAATGAGACTCATGTCAGTTGATAGGGCTTATAAATAGCATGGAGTTATCCATGGTATAAATTTGAAGAAAATTGCTAGAGCTGTTTTCGAGAAAACTGTGAAAAACATGGTTTTTTAGTGATTATCCGGCATTTTTCTCAAAAATATTACGAAGCTCCTGCAATTTTCCCAGAAATGAGACTCATGTCAGTTGATAGGGCTTATAAATAGCTATCCATAGTATAAATTTGAAGAAAATCGTTAGAGCCGTTTTCGAGAAAACCGAGAAAAACATGGTTTTTTAGTAATTATCCGCCATTTTGAATTCAATTTTATTAATTTTTTTATTGTCGAATCCTCATGGTATAAGGACCTCACGTTTGCAATTTTAAGTCAATCGGTTGATTAGGAATGGAGTTATCGTGTTCACAGACATACACACATACACACACACACACAGACCAACACCCAAAAATCATGTTTTTCGACTCAGGGGACCTTGAAACGTATAGAAAACTGAAATTAGGGTACCTTATTTTTTTGGAAAGCAATACTTTCCTTACCTATGGTAATAGGGCAAGGAAAGTAAAAATCGATGTGTGTGTGCGGGGCTTTATGAATTCTATCAGATTAAACGGAACTTGACTAACACTAAAGGTTTGACATCATCTGCTAAATCGAATCGAATTTATAAGGACGGCAAACAATCGTACAAACAATAATCGACGTGTAAGTAGGCTAGCCTTACTGTTTCTGTACAGACAGATATACATAACAAGCTGATGAATGCTATTCATGCTATCAATTTACCTTACTTCATGTTGTTGTATATGTATATGTTGTTGGAAGAAAAATAGCCCAAGGACTACCTTATTATTTATCTTTGAATGTTATTTGCATTGTAAATAAAAAATAAATAATAAATAGATAAATAAATAAATACATAAATAAATAATAATAATAATAATAATAATAATAATAATAAATAATAAATAATAATAATAATAATAATAATAATAATAATAATAATAATAATAATAATAATAATAATAAATAAAAAATAAATAATAATAAATAAAAAATAAATAAATAATGTTATTGTAAGGTATGTGATTGTTTGACGATGCTTATTCCTTTTTTAAAAAGTTTTTTGTAGCAAACAAAATTCTTGATTCTTGAAATACGCGTGTTCGTGGCGCATAAGTCTGTACGCACCTTCACAAGAATTCTCTTGAATAGAAGTGTTGTACCAGAAGTAGAAAGATACTGTATGGGTGGCGGGATCAGAGTTCACAAACCCAATAATTCCTGTCGAGTACACTTACAGGTTCTGCAGCGAGTTGTGAGAGTCCTAATTGAATTTTGGGGGGTTGTTTTGGACGCGTGTCCAGCAATCTCTTATCCGAAATCTTTCGGAAGAAGGGGTCTCGACGTAACCCACGTACCAATGGGAGTTTCCAGTTTCCACAGTCCCCGTACGGTTATGTGGCACCTCCTATGGTGGCGTTTATTCGAACCCGTTGAGCGCGGCGTTCCCTAAGAACCAAAATTAAGGCTGTGCAAAGGCTAAAAATAAACTTTCTACTCGTGATATTTTTCAAATTTTTCCGATTCGTATATCATCAAGCTATCAAAATGAAAAAGTTTTCTCAGGAAAACATTTTTTTCGATCATTTCTTTTTGAGATATGAGCGCCGAAGCTTGAATTTTCGGGACAGAACATTTCAAATT
>NW_024091959.1:0-18106 GCF_014356525.2 Nilaparvata lugens | reverse complement strand
TCTTTTTGAGATATGAGCGCCGAAGCTTGAATTTTCGGGACAGAACATTTCAAATTCGATAAGATATAAACCCACTATAATTATAGTTCCAAGTGCTACCTTTTAACAGCGTAGAAAATTGCTCTTGAGGGAGTAACTTCCGGGATATCATAACTTCCTCTGTTATTCAACAGTGAGGTCCACGTTATAATGGCAGTGGAGAAAGATAGGAGATAAACGTTGTCGATCCTCTCTGTATTGTCAATGCCTCCTAGAGACGGTAGCTGATACAGGTTTTTTAATGTAATATTAACTATTCATAGGAAAAGAAATGGCTAGGAAATGGCTGATATAGAAAACATAGGCAAAGAAGAATGGATTCAGCACTATAAGGATTTGTGGTACAAAAGTGATGTACCATTTATGGAGAAAGCACAACAGTTTATTTTATTGAAGTTCATCTTTTGATAGTTTGACACCTTGTGAGACCGGACTCCCCTTGCAAAGAAAGATAGATGGTATTGATAATAATAATAATAATATCGAGTGACCTGGCTGGCTCAGGTCTGGTGTCAGAGTTTTCAGGTCATAGCTGATCAATTTCAGGGCCTCTGACATGACCTAAAGACTGCTTTTTAGGCAGCCGGGACCGACGGCTTAACGTGATGGTATTGATCTGATTGGTATTGAGGAATTAGAAGAAGTCCTTAGACAGACCAAGGATAGAAAGGCAACAGGATTGGATCACATAAACTCTGAACTACTGAAATATGGAGGCACACTTTTTAAATTTCGCCTACTTCACTTAAAAAAATGTGCTGGACTTCAAGGTATATTCCTGAAGATTGGAAAAAGGCGATAGTCATATCACTTTTTGAAAAAGGCGGCAGGAATAATTCAAATAATAATAAAGGGATAAGTTTATTGAGCAATGTGTATAAGCTATACAGTAAAATCTTGAACAATAGGCTCAGAAAAATCTCGGATGTGCTTTTATTAGAAGAGCAGGCCGGCTTTAGAAAAGGAAGTTTGGATGTTTTTTCATTGAAGCAGATAATTATTGCAAAAAAAGGAGAATTTAATGTAGAGACACACCTTGCATTTGTAGACTACGAAAAAGCGTTTGACAAAGTGGATCGACAGTTATTATTTGAAAAATGTATAAGAAGAGGTTTCCCAATCACCTAGTCGAGGTTATCAAGAGCGTGTATCATGAAACGACTATAATCTTGGATTGTTCAGGTTCATTAACACAGGAAATTTGCACCAATGTTGGTTTGAGACAAGGTTGTCCGCTTTCTCCAACATTGTTCAATGTGTATTCTGATGATCTGTGTAGAAGTTGGAAGCAAAAGATACAAGGAGGCATCCAGATATCTCCTACAATCATTCTCAGTTCTCTGTGGTTCGCTGATGACCAGGTAATATTGCAAGAAACTGAGGATGATCTGCAGAGAGCATTATACCATCTGAATCTCCTCAGTGCTGAGTATGGCATGAAGATCTCATTCAGCAAAACGAAGGTGATGGCTTTCCAGGGAAAATATCCATTGAGATCTAAAATAGTCCTCGATAATAAAGTCCTGGAACAAGTATCACACTACTTCAAGTATTTGGGTTGTGATATAATCTGGACCAAGACTTGAATTTGAAATTGAACAGATTCCAATCCATTTGTGGAACAATAAATAGGACTTTGAGAAACAGAGCCTGGAAAGAGACAAAACTTTAATTCTATAAGGTTATGGCTATTTCAACACTGTAATATGGCTCTTGGATACCTAAGAAGAAAGAATGGAGTAGGTTACAGGCTGCCGGAACGAGGTTTTTAAGAGCAGTAAAATGGTGCACAAGGGAAGATAGGCTTCATAATGTTGATATAAGAAGTGAGCTCAACATAACCTCTGTGCCGAGCACTCCTTTAATTCAGGCCTTTTCCCAAGTTATAATAGTAAATTTAATACGCAATAGACTAGAGTCATTATTGTAAGTGAGTTAGCGAAATAAATTATTTTCTCTCTCTATTATGAACGGCCATGACTTCGAGTTCCCATGATAGATATTTAAAAATTGTGGCTCCGAGTCGTCGAGGAATGTAGATTATAGAATTATCTCTAAAACTTAGCCTTCTTGTCGCGACATAAAGTGTGATAAGTTGGAAAACAGCAAGCATTGAAATTATAACAAACTACCGAGTTTGCAGTTACTATTTGGTCCAAAGGCTCTAGAAGCCACGCGACGATTGGTCAAATTGATTCCTTTCGCCCAATAGGAGACCTGTTTCTAAATACAGTAGTGGGGGGATTCCCCAACCGCGAGACCAGATTACGTT
Organism: Nilaparvata lugens; assembly: GCF_014356525.2. Taxonomy (NCBI): domain Eukaryota; kingdom Metazoa; phylum Arthropoda; class Insecta; order Hemiptera; family Delphacidae; genus Nilaparvata; species Nilaparvata lugens. The sequence continues at coordinate 15,795 of NW_024091959.1, read as the reverse complement.
TCGGAGGACACTTTGCTAGGAGCACTACGAGAGTAAAGATGTAGTCACTATGTTTCCCCCTTTTTGGGCAAGTTTATAAGTTTATACAATTAGTTAATGTAGGAACTAGTTTTTTTTATTAAAGTTTAAATTTACTAGTAGTGCCATATCCTGAAAGGTTTAATTGTGTTTCTTCTTCATGTACGAATAATTGTTTCTTCAAATAACCGCTAAGGTACGTAAACTAAGGTTAAAATATAATTTAGCAAATAGAATTTAAACTACAATCAAAAGATTTTATCAACAAAGCCTGTTATTTTTCAAGTTAATAATATTGATTGAGAATAATCCTTTTGATTTTATTAGTGATGGAAGATACTTATAAATTTTTTCTAAAGAAGTATAGAAAGTTTTCAGTTACGTTACATTTGAGTTATTGTTTCTGGAGATATATTATCGTAGAGTATTGCTGAAAGTCAGGAAGATAGCCTTTAAATGGAATGAAATTTAAGATTATGTTCATATTGAGTTTATGACATTTTATAATTTTATATTTTTCAGACTCTGTTTCCTATGTCATTAAGGCTTTCGAATAATTTAGTAAATTTTAAGATAGAAATCTTAATACAAAGAAGAAAGTTTTTCTTTTCCATGAAATTAATATTAAAAAATGTGGCTAGCGCACAAGTTTCCATAATACTAGTCGAGCTACTATATGAAAAATTATATTTGATTTTGCAAACAACAAACGAAAAATATCATAAAAGTTAACATCATAATTAATGAAGTATTCATTTTTTAAAAGCATTATATTAATTTATTACGAGTGTTTTCATAAAGTTGCATTGTATCTTTAATGACACTCTGGCAAGTAAATCCGTTTTAATTCAATTTTGAGAATGAAATCAGAACGTCAAGATAAAATCTAAATTAAATAATTGAATAACTCCTTGTTTAGCTTTTGATGAATTGTAGGAAGAGTTAGAAATTAATGCTGTAATACATTTATTTACAGCGGTTCATGTGTGTCCTCAAACCAACTTCTTGTACTACCACCCTTGGTTCCGCAACTTTATGTAACACCGCTTCAAGACACCCGTTCAGACGACAGGTCTAGGGACGTAAGAGGACGTCGCCGTCAAGCCAAATTCAACCGGTAAAAGCTACCGCCAAAAACAAGGTACTGTAACCCCGACGGAAAAGCAACGTACAGACCAACGAAAGTGCAGTGTAGTGAAACAAAGGTTCATTCGAGAATGTCAATCAAAAGTGGGGATTCAAAATTATTATGAAATGGGTATATGGGTTACTATCGACGAAACTTGGGTTCAACGGGCTTTTCTTTCTTGAGTAATTTTATGTTGAAATTAACTTGTTATTTGATGACTGATATTGTTTGGTTTTGTGACGTATTGCTATCTAATCGGGGATAGTAATGCGCCCCCGAATCAGATGAAGAATGTCACCAAAGTAACATGAAATTGTTGTTTCTGTTGTTCGATTTAGTTGCCAATGTTTATTGAAGCTGTTTGTTTTTTCTATTATTTCAAATTGTAGTGTTTTCTATAGTATAAACCTATTAAATCAGGCATGGCAAGATTAATTGAAGTTTTCTTGACTCTAGCCCGTTCACCTGCATGAATTAGGTATAGACTCAGGTATTTTCTAGATGTGTCGGCCTATTTCTAAATTCTAATTTTATTCAAAATTGTCTTCTTTATCATTTTTAAAAAGTGCAGGCACACCTCCTTATGGCAGAAGATTGAAGAAAATCGGCAAAACTGGAAAGATCATGTTGAAAGGATGGATAGCGACAGGATTCCCAGGGCAGTCATGTTGTATAACCCGGTTGGGAGGAGAAGTGTGGGCAGACCCCGTAAAAGATGGATGTGATGGTGAGTTTGAAGTCGGAACAGGCAAATTGCCTAATCCTTGTAGGAAGACGACGACTATTCATACTCGTTTAGAATAATAAATTATATTTTATCCGAAATTATACAACGAAATGGAATATTTTGTTAATTGATTATTAATTCTACATTGTTGAAACACGATCTGGCAACAGAACAAATCTAGAAAGAGATAGCGCTATCCACTTCGTTGAATGATAGACAAGGATAGCAATACCATTGCTAATCAAACACTGCCATTATAACGGACCTCACTATAGCATCAATGCTACCCATACAAATGAAGCAGTCATTTTAGAGTGAATTTCACTAAGCCATCACTGTAAGGGAAGTTTTGAAGGGAAAAGTTTCTCGAAATTGAATGATAAAAATGAATGGCAAAGACGGTATCAGATAGCCTAGTTCAAATAGATTATTGTAGTTTTGTTTTATAGTCAGAAGTTTAAAATTGAAATAAGTTTGTGGTAAGATAATGTAGTCGTTCAAAAGATAATTGAATTTTATGATTGGTATTCAGTGGAGATTAGGGTGATAAAATTATGTAAATATGGTTGGAGTTTGAAGCTCAGTGTCATTCTTCCTTATGCGGTTTCAGTTTTCATCTGTAAAAATCGTCTGGGTGCTGATTGTTTCAAATTCAAATTTCGGAATGAATTTTTAAGGGTGGTACCCACTCGAGCTCTGGGTTTTTGTGGGGTTGATAAAGATAATTACTAGTGGATCTCAAGCTTCAGGTAGGTTCCGAACCACCAGTGTCCTATTGCATGCATGAATGGATTAATATCAATATCAGGTACAAAGCTTTGTTCTGTTAGTACAAAATCATAAAAAAATTATTACGGAAGAAAAAATCATAATAACATTCTTACAGAAATGTTCTTTCTAATCACAGTAAATTGAGATTAATTCCCAAAGGAATGCGAAAATTTCCCTCACAAAGGCCCAATTGCAAAAAACCGGTTAAATTACAATCCTGATTAACTTCACGTGAATCAAATCAGAGAAGACCATTTCAAAAAGATGGATCTACTGGAATTAATCAGGAATGAAAATAACCCGGCTTTTTTGCAACCGGCACTAAGTACCTGATTGAATGATTACAAAAGTTCAACAGCTGAGTCATAATTTTGACACAGTCCCACACACATGAACTCGCTCACTCACTTCCATCACCAACAGACGACTAAATAATATATGAGCTGTTTTTCTAAGGATGAATAATAACTGTCCTTTAATGTCCTTCAGCAAGTTTTCCCAGGGATGAGACCTAGTGCAATCGAATCTTTATATTATAAGCCTACTATGTTCTGAATTTCGTGAGAATCGTTAGAGCCGTTTTCGAGATCCGGTGAAATACAAACATATAAACATCCAACCATCTAAACATCTAAACATTTGAACATCTAAACATATAAACAGAAGTTGCACGTTCAATAGTATAGGATTAGTCTGAGAGTACTAGTGTTGGAAAATATTAATGTACGAGTTCTAATAAATCATTCTAATAAATCGTTCTAATAACTTATATCATTGGTTATTTCTTGCTCTCACAAAAATATTAGTCAGCTGATTGAGTCATATAGGTATCTCATATTATTATTCCATTTTTGTTAGATATCGTATGTCTATTAATATGATGAAGAAGATGAAAGGAAAGAGGAATGAGAGAAAATAGGTGATAGAGGAAGGAAAGGTGAGAGAATGAGATGTGAAGTCAGAAGTCAGTGAATGAAACTGATAATGATAAATCAGAAAGAAACGAAAAAAGATAGAGTAGATGTAAAAGGAGAAGGAGGAGAAGGAGGAGAAGGAGAGGAAGGAGGATAGAGAAAAGGTGGTAGGAGAAGGAAATATGAGAGAATGGGATGTGGAGTCAGAAGTCATAGAAAGGGAAATGAGAATGATGAATGAGAAAGAAACAAAAAGAGATGGAGGAGATGAGAAGAAGAAGAGGAGAAGAAGAAGAAGAAGAGAGGAAGAAGAAGAAGAAGAAGAAGAAGAAGAGAAGAAGAAGAAGAAGAAGAAGGAAGAAGAAGAAGAAGTAGAAAAAGAAGGAGGAGAAAATAGGTGGTAGAGAAAGGAAAGATGTGAGAAGGAGATGTGGAGTCATAAGTTAGTGAAGGAGACTCAGAATGATGAATGAGAAAGAAACAAAAGGAGATGGAGGAGATGAAGAAGAAGAGGAGAAGGAGAAGAAAAAGAAGAAAAGGAAGGAGGAAAGAGAAGAGGTGGTAGAAGAAGCAAATATGAGAGAATGGGATGTGAAGGAAGATTTCATTGAAGAATATTGAGAATGATGAATGAGAAAGAAACTGAGAGAGATGATTCGTGTGAAGAAGGAGAAGATAAGAAAGAATAGTTAAACAAATGAGAAGAAGAAGAAGGAGAAGAAAAAGAAGAAGAGGAAGTAGGATAGAATAAAGATGTTAGAGAAAGGCGAAATGAGAGAATGGGATGTGAAGTCAGAAGTCATTGAAGAATATTGAGAATGATGAATGTGAAAGAAACCGAAAGAGATGGAGCAGTTGATGAAGGTGGAGAAGAAGAAGAAGAAGAAGAAGAAGTAAAGATGTGAGAATGCCTGCCAAAAGCAGAACTCGACCGACAGTAGTTAACTATAATACTAGCAGCTGTTTGGCCATTATCCAATGTATTGACAGCTTTGATAATTGCTCAAGCTATTTATCTCACTGCTTCTCTCTCACTCTCTTCCTCTCATTCATCACTCACTCTCTCTCTTTCATTCACTATTTATCTCACTGCTTCTCTCTCACTCACTGTTTCTCATTCATCACTCTCTCTCTCTCACTCACTCACTCCCTCTCTCTCTCTTTCACTGTCTCACTCTCTATATCTCTATTCCTCATCGATATCTCCAGACTGCTCCAGCTTACTTCTGAACATTCCTCAACCACAATCTCATCAACGAAATTGCTCGCCCCGAAATTCAAACCAAAACAATGTCACCGATTGCTCGATATCAGAGTGGCTGTAGCGACCAGTTAGTCGAAACACTTAATGAGAGATGTAGAATCAGAATAACTTTAGTGAGGTTCACGTTATAATGGCAGTGGAAAAAAAAGGAGAACAACGTTGCTGATTCTCTGCCCTGTCACTGCCTTCTATGGAGGATCAATAGATCCATATCAATATATATAGAATTGAATATCGAACTGAATAAAATATTAAATTACACCATCAAAAAAAATATTGAACTACTGAAAAACTATTGATAAATCGTAGGCCCATGGATAAATTACTAAACAATAACAAGGTTACGAGTATGCATATACGAGTATGCATTTACGGCGAAACGCGGTAATAGATTTTCATGAAATTTGAGAGGTATGTTCCTTTTTTAATTGCGCGTCGACGTATATACAAAGTTTTTGGAAATTTTGCATTTCAAGGATAATATGAAAGGAAAAAAGAGCCTCCTTCATACGCCAATATTAGAGTAAAAATCAGACTATAGAATTATTCATCATAAATAAGCTGTCGAGTGGATTATAAATTGCATGCCATGACGCATGCAATGCAATATCTCAATGTAACTTGGTAAGAAATCAGCTGCTGTGTAGACTAGCAGTTCTGTGAACAGTAGACCTCGCGCTCAGTAAGTTACATTGACCTGTTGTTATGTTTTCTCGAAAATTAATAAATAATTTATCAATTTAAAATGTCTAGAAAAAATCCTAAATAAACTTGGAGCTTTCTGTCCTATCGTACCGTGACGTGTCGTCCCGGAATGTGAGTGTGAGCGCTTTTATCAGGTCTGGCTGCAACTGTCTACAACATTGATGGAAAGATACAATTTTTAAGATGTTCGATGTTTTTGAACGGGTAGTATTATAGTCACTAAACAGCTGATTTATGATGAATAATTCTATAGTCTGATTTTTACTCTGATATTGGCTTATGAAGGAGGCTCCTTTTTCTTTTTATATTATCCTTGAAATGCAAAATTTCCAAAAACCTTGTATAAACGTCGACGCGCAATTTAAAAAGGAACATACCTGTCAAATTTCATGAAAATCTATTACCGCGTTTCGCCGTAAATGCGTAACATATAAACATTTAAATATTAAGAGAATGCCAAACCGTCGACTTGAATCTTAGACCTCACTTCGCTCGGTCAACTATTAATTACATGCCTCATTGAATGCAATTTTCGCACTATTAAATGAACTATTGATGGCGTGCAATAACGCATGCAATTAATAACTAAAATAACATAGTATTGTCTCTTGAACTTTCTCTGCTTTGAACTCGGGCTGTCCTGTCTTGAAAAGTTTTTGATGTTAGCATTTTTGATACGCCAACCCCAATTGAGTGAAGAATATTTATATTTATGTAATATTTTTCCTACGTTGTGTTTGCGCCACTCCAATTCATTTCTACTTTTCTCTCTGATTATATTTCTTCCTAACAGCCATTAGCCGTTTTCACACCGATATCTCGTCGACACGACATACAGACAGGATTTACTCTGATGGACAGTAAAAGAGGTGGCTGCGGCTTATAACTGCGCGAGGTCTACTGTTCACAGAACTACTAGTATACAGTAATATTCTTGGTTTTTCAATGTTCTTTTTTTGTACAATCGAATCTTAACAAATACCATGCTAGAAAAACTTCTTCATTGTAATGCATGGATAAGATAAAACAAAACCACAAATGAGTCACAGAACATAAACCAGACCTAGACAGCAAAAGTGGACTTAGATGCTGTCCCAAAAATATAAAACTAATATAAATATCTGATGTAGCATCACACAAACACTACTATTCTTCTTCCTCCTCCTCTTCTTCTTCTTCTTCTTCTTCTTCTTCTTCTTCTTCTTATTATTATTCTTTTTCTTGTAATGGAATGTGAGAATATAGATACTTTTTTTAGAATTCTCATGTAGATTTGTATACCATAATATTGTACAATATACTTCAAAGCTAAAATTGATAAATCATCGATACTGTTTTGTAATATGTGTCACTTCATATGCGACTGTCGGCCTCAGTAACTACATTTTAGCGCTATAGTTTTGTAATCAATTTTATATCACCATCTCAAACAGGTTTAGTACCTCGAGATGCAAATACTCAATCGGCATTGCATTTTATTTTGTAATAGTATTTTCTCATGTTGTAAAATTTGTATTGCTTTTATTATGTATTTCCAAGATGTTGTAATTTCATATTTCTGCCAATAAAACATTTTCACTTTTTGTGTAGTTGAGAAGTTGATATTGTGGTAATTATTCATATTGAATGAAAAAAGACTAAGAAATTGTCAAAAAACCACTGATTTATTGATAATTAGAAAGACCGGTTTCAGTTATTACACCATTGACAATCTCTGATCAATAAACTCGATAATCTAATAATCTAATAAACTCTAATAATCTCTGATAAACTCAGTTTATTGATCAGAGATTGTCAATGGAGTAATAACCGAAACCGGTCTTTCTAATTATCAATAAATCAGTGGTTTTTTGACAATTTCTTAGTCTTTCTTCATTCAATAAAACATTTTCATTTTCTTCCTCTTATCCTTCTCTTCTCCTCGTAGTACCACAGTGGGCCGGGGTGAACCTTGGCTTCCCCCATGATTTGCCTCCACTCGTCTCACACATCCGCACAATGCACAAAAACATACACACAACATAATAATTTTCTAGCAGTGGTTCATCGGCGTGCTTCATGATGTTGGAAAAGTACAACTTGATATGGGCGTGTCCGTACGGTAGAGAGAAGGAGAAGAAGAAGAAAAAGAAGAAGAAGGAGGAGGGAAGAAGAAGAAGGGAAAAGAAGAAGAAAATGAGTGAAAAGTGGTTGTTGTTGGAGAGTGGCTTGTGCTCGTTGTTTTGAAATGAATGAATGGATGGAGTGGGCGGAGTGTTGTAAGCTCAATGGAAGAATGAACAGGTGCAAGAAGAAAGAATGGAAGAGAGAAAGCTTGAAAGAGAGAGAGAGAGTGAGTGAGAGAGTAAATCAGTGAGGAAATGTGAGAAACTGTAAGGTGAACTTCACTCTACAATATGGACGATCGCATTTTTCCTACATTGTGTTTCCGCCACTCCAATTCATTTCTACTTTTCTCTCTGATTCTATTTCTTCCTAAACTTTCTCTTCTTCTTCTGCCTTTCCTTATCATATTCATAATCCATCTGCTCTCTTTCTCTACAATGTATTTTCGTTCCTATCTACTCCTCATCTTGAACCTGAACGATTCCTTCATATCTATTCTAATTCATTTCCACTCTTCTATTCTCCTTCCTCGTCTTTCCACCATCACTCGTGAAGATTTTCTCCTTCTTCTTCTTATTTTTCTTATTCTTCTTCTTTATCCTCCTCTCCTTCTTCTCCTTCTTCTCCTAGTCCTTCCTCTTCTTCACCTAGTTGTTGTTGTTTTCTTCATATACTCCTTATTTTTTCTCTTCTTATTCTTCTTCTTCTTTATTTTCTTGTTGTTGTTGTGTTGTTGTTGTTCTTATTCTTCTTCTTGTTCTTTTATTCTCTTCTTCTTCTTCTTCTTCTTCTGTTGTTGTTCTTCTTCTTCCTGTTCGCTTCTTCTTCTTCTTCTTCTTCTTCTTCTTCTTCTTCTTCATCTTCTCCTTCTTCTCTTTTCTCTTTTCTTCTTCTTCTTCTTCTTCTTCTTCTTCTTCTTCTTCTTCTTCTTCTTCTATTCTTCTTTTCTTCTTCTTATTCTTCTTCTTCTTCTTCTTCTTCCTCTCTTCTTCTCTTCTCTTCTTCTCCTCCTCCTCCTCCTTCTCCTCCTTCTCCTCCTCCTTCTTTTTCATCTACTTCTTCTTCTCCTTATCATGTCTTCTCATTCCCATTCTCCCGTCTTCATCCTTCTCATCATTATCTTCCACTTCTATCTCTTTCTACAATACTTTCGCCTTTTCTAAGGGCACTTTTGGCCCCAGAAAAGGAGAATAGCCGTTAGATGTTAATCGAGAAACAATGTTGTCATATATTAGGCCGCCAAAAACAAGTCCTTGTATTGGATGCAGAGACTGGGCCCTTTTTTTGGGCTTGACATGTATTTGGAGCCGAGCCCATGATCCCTGCTTACTTGAGGCCAACTTGATTCAAGTGCCACGGACTTGATTAAGGGGATTATCAAGTTTAAGTGAGATTTAAAAATAAAGCTCATCATGCCCACTTTTATTGTTGTAGATTGATGAGTTCTTTCTAGTGAGGTCTATCATTCGACAAAGCAGATAGCGAATGTATCAAATCATAGTGTCATATATCAAGTTGAGATGATACTGTATCATATTGTGTTGATACTGTATCATGTTGAGGTTGTTCTTGTTCTATAGTGAGGTCCACGTTATAATGGCAGTATTTGATTCAAATTGGTGTTGCTATCCTTGTCTATCATCTCACAGAGCAGCACTATCCATTTCTAGCTCCGCAATGGTGCCACATTTTTTCAACAATGTAGAAATACTACATAAAATTAACCAGCAAAATACAAATCTCTACAAATAGGCTTATTAAGTTCTTGATAAGTATTTAAGTAACAGAAAATGAAATCACTGTGTAACCTTGTGAAACTTCTTCTATCAATTTAGGAATTATAACCAATGATAATAGTTATTTAGATTATTTTAGCATATAAATTGCAAAAATGTTAGGTTAATCAGTCAATATAATATTGTAGAATAAATTAATGGTAAACAAGCATTACTTGAGTTTTCAAAATTGTATAAATATTAGCGTGGAAAATGTAGTAGTTTTATCCTCTTTAATTTTTTTGGGTTGCAATTTCATACATTTCTTTTTTTCCCATTCCTGTTCAAATTTCAACACCAATCATAGATAAGGAGATTATTTTAGCATAGGAATTTTAGCAAAAATTTTAAGTTGATTCATCAATATAATGTGTATAATAAATTATGGTAAAACTAGCTTCTTGAGTTTTCAAAGTGTATGTATCAACTTTGAAATATGTAGGTTTGTTTTTTTGGGTAGTTTTGACCTTCTTGTTTGTTTAAAATTTTATACTTTTTTTTTTTTTCATTCTTGTTCAATCGGAATAAGATTGTTACTTTCTTGCCGTACTACCATAGGAAGGAAAGTATTGCTTTCCAAAAAAAATTAAGGTACCCCATTTCAAGTTTTCTATACGTTTCAAGGTCCCCTGAGTCCAAAACATGATTTTTGGGTATTGGTCTGTGTGTGTGTATGTGTGTATGTGTGTATGTGTGTGTGTGTGTATGTCTGTGAACACGATAACTCCATTCCTAATTAACCGATCGACTTGAAATTTTAAACTTAATGTCCCTATACCATGAGGACCCGACAATAAGAAATTCAATAAAATTAAATTCAGATGGCGGAAAAAGGCGGATATTACTAAAAAACCATGTTTTTCACGTTTTTCTCGAAAATGGCTCTAACGATTTTCTTCAAATTTATATCATGGATAGCTATTTATAAGCCCTATTAACTAGCATAAGTCTCATTTCTGGGAATTTCAGGAGCTCCGTAATATTCTTGAGAAAAATGGCGGAAAATAACTAAAAAACCATGTTTTTCCACGGTTTTCTCGAAGCGGCTCCAACGATTTTCTTCAAATTTAATACCATGGATAGCTATTTTAAAGCCCTATCAACTGGCATAAATTTCATTTCTGGGAAAATGCAGGAGCTCCGTAATATTCTTGAGAAAAATGGCGGATAATTACTAAAAAACCATGTTTTTCTCACGATTTTTTTTTCAAAATAACTTGACCGATTTTTTCAAATTCATACTCTGTATAGTTATTTATCAGCTCTATTAACTGGCATGAGTCTCCTTTGGGAAACTAATGGGGGTCCACCCCATCCTTGAGAAATGGACTTTGTAACCTCCTTCTCGTGCATGAGGTAGGTAGGTAGAGCAGTTCATAAAAAGAACACATAGTCGAGATATTTCATCTGTAGAACAGCTGTTTTGACGACTTTAAAAAAATGAAGACTAAAAAAATCATTGAATTTCACAATTTACACAAAGGAAAAAGTACTCTGAAAACAATTATATATACACATATACAAAAGTCTGATCGTAGTTTCGAATATGAGCAAGGAAAGTTGTGTGAGTGTACCACACCAGCTTTTTTTTTTTGGTTCTCAGCCAAGCAGGTTCTGTAACCTTCAGGTCATTATCCACAAAATGTTAATTATCGAAGTTATTACACTGTAGACTAAGATTCATTCGAGCACTTTCAAGTGAGTGTTGGAATGTATATGCTTATGCTAAGGGTAGATTAAATGAATGAAATAATCTCTAATGAATGTATTGTGTCTTATGATGGTGGATAATAAACTTGATTTGATATTAATACAAGTATAATCAGCTGATGAAAAACGAAATGCGCGCGTTCGTGGCACACAAGTCTGTACAGAACTTCGGCGTAACATTGCTTCCCCAATATTGGTTTTTCCCAGTTTGTATCAATTGCCACAAGGGGGGAGTGGCTTGTCTAGACCAACGACAGACGTCCACCTTGATAGGTCACGGCTTCCACAAATAGCAGTGCTCGTCAGTAAGTAGTATCGGGGCACGGAGCTTCGCTCGTTATTTATTCATCAATAAACAGAAGAAATTCTTTGAAATGATTGGGAAAGTACTAACAGGCACAGCCCAAAACTGTTTCTTTGCCAAATTTCGATTTATACACTATAAATGGTCCAAAAATTAGGTTATGTTCCATACACTTGAATTCAGGTTCAATTTTCTGTTCAAACATTTGAAAACAAAAAAATTATAATTTAGATTATATACAAATCAAATTGAATAACAAAATGACACTCACTAATCACTTGAAATTGCCAATTAATGATCAATTTTGAAAATTATTATATACTCTAGTTTAGGAGGCTTATCATGTCATGTCAACAAATCAGATTACGTCGATTAAATTGTCTACCTGGATAAAATTTCTCGCTAATTGATTATGATTACACAGCTGGAAATAATTCTGTCTCTCTCACACTCACGCATCTTCTGTTTCGACAGACGACGAAATTATCATCTGTTTTCCAAGTATGAATTTATTATCCTTTTAAAGTCGTTCAGCGCGTTTTCCAAAGAATGAGACCTAGTTCAATCGAATTTTTATAACATAAACTTACTATTTTCCAAATTTCGTGAAAATCGTTGGAGCCGTTTTCGAGATCCGTTGAACATAAATAACCAGATATAAAAATATAAACAGATATACAGAAATTGTTCGCTCAATATAATAGAATAATCGAGATTTGGAAGTGCATTTCCTGTCATCATAGCCAACAAACGATCCGGCAACAGTGTGTAGTTGGATAGGGATAGAGCTATCTTCTTTGCCTAATCACAGACAAGGATGGCAAACAAATTTTGATCAGGTGCTGATTTTTGGCTTTGTATATCTGTTCTCAGGGTCCAGTCGTTGAGAGGATTCCAAAATCGACTCCAAGGTGACAACGTGGTCGCGTGTTCATACAAATAATATTGGGGTAGGTCATTCTTTAGATAATCTCTATATCTATAAAAGGCTAAGCCCCGACAGACTGAAATCACACCACAGACCAAACTACTGAGCCTAAAAACTTGAAATTTTGCACAATTGTTTATGGTAGCCTCAAAACATCCACTAAGAAAGGATTTTCAGATATTTGCACCCCTGAGGGAGCTGGACCCCCCCAAAATTTTGTACTTTTTAACCGTTCATTTCACAGTAAAGTCATGAGGAACTTTTTAGTTCAGCTACGAAAAAAAAAAATAAATCTATGCAGAAAAATTCTGATCAGGAGCACAGGGGGTTCAGGAGAGGGCATTTTTCGAAAATTTTGATGTAAAATCACACTACAGCTCAAACTAATTGGCCTACAGACTTAAAACTTTGCACAAATACTCTTCAGACATGCTAGACGCACACTAAGAACGGATTTTGAGATATTTTGCCTCTAAGGGTTTCAAAGGATGAAAAAGGATCCTATTTAGTAAGGTTATGAACATGGTAAGGTGAATTCCATATGGAACTGAGATAATTGACACATGATATTCTAACATAATGTTGTAATCATTGGAAAGCTTAAAATAATTTTGTCAATCAGCTGATCAAATCAATTTTGCGTTGAGAGCGCGAGCGTGTTGTATGTGTATATTCGCCACGTGTGTATGTCGTTAACTATCTCTATAATAAGTTTAGCTGGTTTATACACGTACGGGATAGGAAAATTATGTATGGCGCATCATCACGTCTACTGGACTACTGGACTAATTACCTTGAAATTTTGCATATAGATTCTTAATCAACCAAGGATGGTTATAGGCCTATTTTCAATGTTTAATAATTTCATTACGTCAAATTTCAGGTTGTCAAGTTTTTAAATAGATCCTTGCGAAGCACGGGTTACTGCTGGTATTTTATATGTAGGCTACAAAATATCAGATCAATAAGGATCCAATCCATTTGCAATGCCGATAAATAGCTCCCAGAATACGCCAGGGAATCGGCAAGGAAGGCACTTTCAACTTAACACTGTTTCTAATTACACTCCAGATAGCTATAAAGAGATTCATGTTAAGCTAACAGTATTCTCCATGAATATACTGTAGCACCAAGTGCTGACTCACTTAACAAAATGCTGAAAGCGTTCAAGTAATGTTCAAGGTGCACTATATAGTGAGATCCACGTTATAATGGCAGTGTTTAATTAACTATTGTATCTATTATGCTTTCCTTGTCTATCATTCAACAAAGCCGATAGCGCTATCTCTTCCCGCTTTGCACTGTTGCCAGATTGTTTTTCAACAATGTAGAAATATAAATTAACGAAATATTTAATCTTGATTATGAAAATGGATTATGAGTTCATTGAAAATTTAATGTCTTGCTCAATTGACCGAGCGAAGTGAGGTCTAAGATTCAAGTCGACGGTTCGGCATTTCTCTTAATGTTTAAATGCTGTTTAAATGCTGTTTAAATGCTGTTTGTGATTAAATGTTTATATTTGGGTCGACGATTTGGTATTTCTCTTAATGTTTATATGTTGTGCATTTACGGCGAAACGCGGTAATAGATTTTCATGAACTTTGACAGGTATGTTCCTTTTTTAATTGCGCGTCGACGTATATACTGTACAAGGTTTTTGAAAATTTTGCATTTTAAGGTAATATGAAAGGAAAAAGCAGCCTCATTCATACGCCAATATTACCGTAAAAATCAGGCTATAGAATTATTCATCATAAATCAGCTGTCTAGTGGACTATAATACTACCCGTTCAAAAACATCGAACATCTTGTAAATGTATTTTTCCATCAACGTTGTAGACAGTTGCAGCCAGACCTGATAACAGCGCTCACACTCACATTCCGTGATGACACGTCACGGTACGATAGGACAGAAAGCACTATGTTTATTAAGGATTTTTTGACATTTTAAATTGATAAATTATTTATCAATTTTTGAGAAAACATAACAACAGGTCAATGTAACTTACTGAGCACGAGGTCCACTGCTCACAGAGCTACTAGTAAAATATTATTGATTACTTTAATCGAGAATGAATAGTTAATTCCACATAAATAAACCTGTAATGTATTCTACAAAGTAAAAATTCAATGAACAATTTTTCAATGAGAATAAAGATTGAACGTTCAAACACACGACCGGGAAAGAGAGAGAGATTAGATTTCTTTATTTTTGTTGTTACAATATTTACTGGCTTATTCACTAATTTACATTAAATGACGGTAATGCTAATTATTCAACGAATTTTACAAAGTAAACAATTATTCAATGAGAATACAGATTGAATGCAATTAGAATAAAGATAGTATAATAATGTGATGTAACTTCATAAATCGGCGGTGTTTCAAGAAATAATTGTCGATTCTCTAAAGCTGCGTACACATATACGCGCCTTCAACCCGCACCGAGCTCGCTTCGTCCTCGTACCGCCCTCGTTCCTTCATCGTACCGCAGTCGCTCCGCCCCCGCTCTGCAGTCGCACCCATCATGAACGTTACGGAAGATGTTAGCTCTTCTCGCGTTTCCCCGGTCGAACCACTGTTTGCTCCCCGTCGATCATCAATCGCTCTGCTGGAGTGACGTTCGGGTTGCGTAGCAGAGCGAAAGTCTGTACGCACCTTAAGAAGGATATAAAATATCCTCCCCATTAACACACTAACTCAGTTTGATTGATTGAGTACTTTATTTATGTAGATTACAATATATACTGGCTTATACACTTATATACAATATCTTACAATACAGCAAAATAATAGATGAATTTACAAAATATAAACTGAGAAAATGATTATATTGAGCTGTATATGATACGAAAAAAGCAATTTTCAATAATTAAAGATAATATTGTTATGCATCTACATAAATTGGCGGAGCTTTGGACATATCAATGTCCATTCTTCGGAAAGAATATTCGAAGTATCCTTCCCACTAACTCTCTACCAAAACGTTAATTTCATTAATTCAACTAAGGATTTAATTAAAAATGAAAATATTCAAAGAAAATATTCAGAGAGAGAGAGATTCAGATTCAGATTCAGATTTCTTCATCATGTGTTTAACAAAACATAATTTAACTTACGTTCTAGCGTTAAAAATAATACCAGTAGCGGTAAAATACATGGTGAATCATATTAACTGATGAGTTCTACAATAATATTTAGCAAGAATCATGATGAAAAATGCAAATTTAAGGTACTACTGTAATGTTTTCACATGAAATGGTGAAGTTTGGACCTTAGAAGTCCATTCTCATAGAGGTATCAAGATACCCTCCCCGTCAGCACTTAACCGTGAAAAAAGAAAGTTGAAAATTCAAACGAAATATCATGTCTAAGCGAAAAATTAAGACAAAATATCATAAGTAAAAACCAAATCATAGGAACGATAAATCATTCAGTTAA
>NW_024091958.1:0-17918 GCF_014356525.2 Nilaparvata lugens | reverse complement strand
CTAGCTTTTCTTCCTTCCATTATAATGTGGACCTCACTATAGAGCTAAATTTGACAGTTACTTTACAGAATATAAAGTCCCATATTGGAAATACATCATAATTATCCAGTTTCTATTTCAAAGAACATCAGGCCAATGTAAAAAAGTAAATTCGTATGGCTTTTGTTGTTGGGGAGTCCCTTGCGGGAAGGTCCCACCGCCTGAATATATATTTAAGCTGTCAATGATGGCATACTTCAGCCGGGACCGACAGTTTAATGTGCTCATCCGATAACATGGGAGTGATCTGGTTAAAAAACTTTCAGTATTGAGAGGGTTTGAACCCGGGAACTCTGCTGCTATGCAGGCACTCTATCCACTAGACCACGGATCACTCCAGGCCAATGTAAATAATGATTAACAAAACATACTACTTGAGGCTACTCAAGGCAGCCAAATATGTGATAAAATGTAAGTTGAATTTTTAAAACTGAGAAGGAATTAAAAAGTTTTTTGATGTTTGGAGTATTCTATACCACAGAAGAGTTTGTGTGTAGAGAGGGGAGAGGGTTCCTTTGTGTAATTTTTTTTTCTTCTTTTTTGTAATACTGTATGTATTATAAATTTTTGACAATTCCTATACTCTGATTAGAGTTTTTGGGAAGCTTTAAAAACAAACAAACAAACTAAACCAGGTTTACTTTTACGTTTATCATAATGGGGTTTAAACGAACAGCTGACATTTCTCGGTTCAAACCGAGTAAGTGCATAAAAAATACATACATAGAAAAATATATACTGTATGGTACATTATAATAGAAACTTATCTAAAAGATAGCAGCTGATCTGATTCAAAATAATAAACTGTTCATTCTTGTTAAAAATGATCAATCATATTTTATTTGTCAATATAAAGAAAATAAAAATCTCAGTACCCTTTTTTTAAAATATTTTATCACAGCATGTTTCGGTCATTTATGCCATTTTCAAGTCATCTATTCATTTGTCAAGTAAATCTATTCTGATTACTGAATCAGTAATATTTTTTTCAATTTGGAATTGCATGAGTATTTTAGTGTTAATTGATTATATTTCTACATTGTTAAAAAACTATTTGGCAACGTTGCAGAGATAGAAAATGTTATCTACTTGTCAAATGATAGACAAGGATAGCAATACAAAACAGATAGTGCCATTATAACGTGAACCTCACTATAGTTTTTGATATAGGTCTAAATATTTGTTCTAGAAGATGTGACACTAAAACTCTATAACAATTTTTTCCCTGCAATATCTTTATCTTTTTGGCCTTATATCACTCTTCAGCAAGTGATGAGTAAAACCAGTGTTATTCATTAGGTAGTTTTTTAAGCATCAAATTATATCCAATTTGATATAAAATCTCACTATTTCAACATTGTATTATTATTCTTGTAATGCAATAACAGAACTGTGAAACTGATGCTTACCAGTTTTCTGAAGAATTGGTTTTCCTTTTTCTTTTTCCTGCATCACCGTATCCTTTTATTTTTCACTTTCCATTCAGTTTTCAAAGTTTTCCTGATAGCTTGGTTAGTAGATTTCAACTAGCTCAGTGCAACCTGAAACAACTATTTATTGAAAAAATAAATGAACCTTTTATCTATAAATTTTTTGGATCTCTCCTCAGGGTATACTAACAGACTTCTGTGCTACAAACATATGTGTGCATTTCACTTTTGATCAGCTGATGCTATTCTTATTATATCAATAATCTGTATTTGTACAGAAACAGTGAGATGCATACCATAATACATAAATTATGGTGAGGTCCACGTTATAATGACAGTGGATAGGATAACAATGTTGCCGATCCTCTGTCTTGTCAATGCCTTCTACAGACGGTAGCTGATACAGGATAATTGATTTAATACATTATATTAACAGTTCATCCTTGTTCAAAATGATTATATTTGACCGAGCGGAGTGAGGTCTAAGATTCAAGTTGACGGTTTGGCATTTCACTTAATATTTAAATGTTTATTATGTTTGAATGTTTAAATGGTTTTATGTTGCGCATTTACGGCGAAACGCGGTAATAGATTTTCATGAAATTTGACAGGTATGTTCCTTTTTTAATTGCGCGTCGACGTATATACAAGTTTTTTGGAAATTTTGCATTTCGAGGATAATATAAAAGGAAAAAGGAGCGTCCTTCATACGCCAATATAACCGTAAAAATCAGACTATAGAATTATTCATCATAAATCAGCTGACAAGTGATTACACAGATGTGTGGAGAAACCAGTCTATTGCTGTATTTCCATAAGGTCTATATAGTTTCAATCAGATACTTGTGGATGAGAATACTGCGTGAGGTCTACTGTTCACAGAACTACTAGTAATTTACTAAGAAAGAAATTATATTTTTCATAATGAATTTTTATAATCAAGATGAAATATTTTGTTAATTAATTATTAATGCTATATTGTTAAAAGTCGATCTGGCAACAGAGCAAAGCGAGAAAGAGAGCGCTATTTGCTTTGTTGAATGATAGACAAGGATAGCAATATTCAAACACTGCCATTATAACGTGGACGTCACTATGGTAAGCATAGCATCAGATGATGAAAGTGGAATGCGCGTGCTCGTGGCGCAGAAGTCTGTAGGCTACGCACCTTAAACAGTCAAGTGATGGTACGGTAATTTTACCACACATAAATATTATACATTCATGATATCAGGATAATCTATAGTAGGTATTTGTATAAACCACGAATAGCCTAAAAGTTGCATTTACACCAAAGTTATCAACAAAATATTTATTTTTCCATCCTTAAATATTCTATTAGATTGAACATCACTTGAGATACACATGATGTGCATATGTATATGTGATGGTAAAGTTCCGTTCAATCTAATAGAATCTATAAGGATGGAAAAATAAACATTTTGTTGATAACTTTGGTGTAAACGCAGCACAAGTGGAGGAAAGATTATGAATTATTATAAATGAATGACTGGGTATTCTCAGTAATATGTGAAATATATTATTGGAATTGGATGAAAACGATTCGATATTGTCAAAGCCCCTAATAAATAATTTATGGAAACAATTTGAGATGATAGTTCCTCCATAGTTATACCATTGCAGTATCTTAGACTGATTTTGAAAATTAGTAGTGATCTTTGATATTATTATTATAAATGACAAGATTATGTAATAATACCGGGTGATTCAAAAATGACTTTACAACTTTAAAAATTCATATAAATCTTATTGAACAAGGTACAGAGCTGGTTTTGATGTTGTTTTAACCTTCCGGCAGTCGCGCTGATGTAAAGAGTACAACAGTGTCAGTCTTCTTACTGCACAAAACTATTGAATGGGGTGGTGTCTTACGCTGAACTGTTGTCGCAGACTTTGATTCTTCCAACCAAGAAACACAGCTAGCACGCTCGGGTCCAGTGAAGACAGCCATCTTTGACGAAACTGCAACTTGTGCGGCGCGACCACGCACTAGCGGACTACGCCAGTCAAAACTTGGGGAGTTTCCTTTCAAACAACACCCAAACCAGCTCTGTACCTTGTTTAATAAGATTTGTATGAATTTTCAAAGTTGTAAAGTCCTTTTTGAATCACTCGGTATATTATTGGTATTAGTTAAAAACGACTTGATATTGTCAAACCCAAGCAGGCTATTATTTTATTAAAGATATTTAGATTCTAATTTTAGGTTGATACACCATTATCACTAGTATATGATAATAATAATAATAATAATATAATAATAATAATAATAATAATAAAAATAATAATAATAATAATAATAATAATAATAATAATAAAAATAATAATAATAATAATAATAATAATAATAATATAATAATAATAATAATAATAATTTATTTGCCAAAAACAAAATTACATTATAAAACTTACTATAATTTAAATTATACAATACAATTCGAATAATTTAAGTTTTTTACAATAGAACAAAATAAATATTACTTGTTGGCACAGCCGGCAAGGAAAACCTGAGCGCCTGCTGCGAGTTCAATATGATACCGTATCTCAAGTCGCTCCAATAAATTAGTTGATAATTACCAAAAATTGTCTCGTCTCAAATGATTTAATAAGCCAAAGAATATAGTCACTCAAAAGGAGTAAGTACACTATGAGGACTCGTATCTAGAAATTATAGATGACATTATATATTATCTTATAAGAGAGCAGTATAGTGAAACGATTCTTATAGAATAATATTGTTATTTTCAGTTGAGAAATTCACCAAAAGTAGATTGGTGAATCAAATCACAGTACAGAGGCACAGTTTAGATACCGTAGATCTATTCTGTGACAGAAGTATGAATAAAAGTTTTAAAAAACGTTTGTTCACTGGAAGCAATTGATTTTCAATAATTTAACCAGGTACCGGTATACCAGGTATCAATTTGAGGTCATTGCCAAAAACCATCTGGAAACTTTCATTTGTATTAGAGGTGGCTATGGTATAATAATTAATAAGCCAGTTCTTTCCTTCATTATAGTGAAGATTATATATATATAAGTTCTAAAGGGCTGCGTAACAAATATGAAGGTAGGAGATTAATAAATAGTTTGTTAAATATAACAAATAATACATGCATGGAGAAATTTTTAAAAATATTCGAGGAATATTATAATAGAATAGAATAACATAGAATATGTACAATGATTAGGTATGAAAAAACGTAGGTATATGGATTTGTATGATAATATAAGGAAATCTATATAAGTTATATAGCTAATTACTCATATAGTCAGCACTCCTCATTCCATTATTGTTGATGTAGCATAGTTGTAGTGGAAGGTAAAATTGTTTTTAGTAGTCAGTTCCAAGCTAGCGGACATAGCGAACGGAGCTCTATCGCGAGATATAAAATTATTGTAATATGTGGTTAACAAATAAGTTTATTTTTTAAAAAGACTATTTGATTAATCGCAATCTTAACTTATAGATACTTAGCCATTCATTGCAGTCGATCATTTTAAGTACTTGACTTAATTTACTTTGATTTCTATTTTATACTGTTCATATTTTCAATGATTCAATTTTTAAATAATTTAGATAAAGTAAATAGATTATAATATAATGCCCAATAAGACCCCGGCCTACGATATTGCAACATCGCAGTGTAGGCCTAGAATCTAATAGCCTACTTTTGTACATGATTGGTGAAAAAGATCAACTGATATTTTTTTAAATCTTTTTCACCAATCATTTATTAGATTCTAGGCCTACACTGCGACGTTGCAATATCGTAGGCAGGGGCCTTGTATTAGTGGTGGCTATGATTATACACGTACGGGATAGGAAATTCAAATATGACGCATCAACACGTCTGAACTACTGGACTGATTAACTTTAAATTTTGCATATTGATTCTTAATTTTCAAGGATGGTTATATTAGGCCTATTTTGAATTCTTCAAGTTTTCAGTTTGTCTCAACTTGACCCTTGCTAAGCACGGGTTACCTGCTAGTCTATAATACAAATGAGGGAAGAATTCTAAAATAAATAATAATCAATCTATTATAAAGAAAAGAGTTGGTTTCCTATCCTTGTAAGGGATAGGAAGAACACGAATGTAGCATCATCACGTCTCAAATCAAGTCAAATCAAAATTTATTGCGTCATCACGTCTCAAATCAAGTCAAATCAAAATTTATTGCCAAATTCATATGAATAATTCACAAATACATGGAAAACAAAATTCAGTTTCATACATTAGAAATTTACTAACAAAATCACAAAAGCTAGATAATAATAAGCTAATAATAGTTTTGAAACTAAAATAATAATCTAATATATAATATTGGCGTTGCCAGCAAAACAAAGTTTGTGCGCTAGCAACGAGCATTCAGTAAGCACTCCAATTTAAGACAAATAGAAAAAAAAGTAACTGTGAATGAAACAAAAATTTAGCAAATACTTCAACAAAAAATTAGAATTCACTTTCAAAAAAAACACGATAGTGGAGTAGTTCATAGCATAAACATAGATGAAATATAATTCCTTAAACAAATATTCATTTTGATACATCAACAATTTGAAATACAGTACAGTATAACATTATATAAATTGAATTTAGTCTGAGAGACAACTTTCAGTTAGTAAAGGGGGGAATAATGAGATGAAACTTTAAAATAAAGAATTGATAAATGCCTAGAATTAAAAATATATTTCGACTATAAAATTTCCGGTCTTGATCCAGTTTTCAATTTTCGTTCCAAGTGCTTTTGAGGGTTTTATTCTTATAAGATGTTCAGAGATAATATTTATTATTAGTTTATTTACTGTGTAGTTGAATATTGTCTTCTGCATATAGTTAAATCAGTTCGAGGAACAATATATATTATCTCTTTGCAGATCTGAAAATATAATTAGTTTGATGCATTGTATATGATTGCTGACATATTTAATGAGAATTCTAATATATAGCTGTCAGACTGTCATAACTCCAAATTCCAGAAAAAGTTGGTGACAAGAGTATCGTCTGTGCACTCCCAAGGCTGCCTAGATAATACCCTTTTGAATAAAATTCATTTTTTTATGAATGCACCACCCCACACCCTAATTCCATACTCGAAGACTGACTGAGCATATGACTGTCTGAACTACTAAACTTATTGATTTGGAATAAATTTTGTATAAAGATTCTTGGAAAACTGAGGATAGTTTAAGACCTATTTTCAGTTCTTCAAGATCCCAGTATGTCAAGTTTTCAGTTTGTCAAGTTCAAAATTTGTCAGGTTTTAAGTACTCCAAATTTTCAGTCCTTCAAGTTTTCAACGTCCTTTAAGTCCTTCAAGTTTTCAGTCCTTCAAGTTTTTTGTAATACTTTGCTTGAGTAGTCATTGATAAAACTGTGTGTTCATCGGTTTTATTTTCTATCTTTATCTTCTACTCATATGTTGTGTCTATCTATCTATAATACCATAGCCACCTCTTATTACCTCTATATTAGAGGTGGCTATGATAATACTATAAAGGAAAGAATTATTGGCTTATCCTATATATATGTAGGCCAACTGGATAGGAAATACACAATAATAGGTACATCATGACATCTGAACCACACAACTGATTAACTTGAAATTTTTCATAAAGTTTCTTAATTTTCCAAGGATGGTTATTTATTTATTTATTTTTACGTGGATACAATAGCAAATCATATAAATATGATTGGGAAGGAACAACAGGCTTGGCCCAAAACTATTCCATTCCCAAATTTTGATTAGGTACATATCCAAAAGATAGGTTATGTTTGTTCTGTAAGAAGTTCAAGGTCAACTTTCGTCCAAAAATAAATATGAGATATGCAAATTTAAAATTTAGAAAAATTAAAACACCAAATTATAGTTAAATATTACACTTAATTATCACTGCACATTGCATTAATTAAGTTATTTTATGAATTTTGAAGCCAAAAATACACACAAATTCTCACTAAGAACAGCTGAACATTTATTGTTCTATAACTAGAACAGTTATAGGCCTATGTTCGCAATTTTTGAGTATTAAGATCTGGAATTATTTTTTCGACAGTTTTATAATATAATGCGAAACATTACCTGGTTATTACCATATCCAAAGTGAGCCGCTGTGTTATACAGTCATCATAGGCCTGCTGTAATTCACTGGAAAATTCAAGACAGACAATGAATATACCAACTATACAGCAAGGAAGGCTTGAGAGATATTGGAATTTGAACTGAGCTGTATCAATATTCTACTACTGATAAGACAAGAAATGATTATCAAATAAAATAGCCAGTTTATTACCATCCAAATCATAATATTTGTAATATTTCTAAAGAAGATAATAGAAACAAATAAAAGGAGAAGCCTTCTATTATCATCCTCTTTAATAGAATGAGAGAGGTAATATTTTTGAAATGTACCTATTAACTCAGGGCTACTTAACTCATTTATAAAATAGAATAATTATAGTACCCTTTTTTAGAAACTAATAGAATAATAGATGAAGAACATAAATTATGACAACTAGTTCAGTGAGGCACGCCATCTTCAGGTTTTGAAAATAAATTTTAAATTAACGTTTTACTAATAGTTTCATTATTTCAAATATCATCTTAAAGTAAGTTATTCTAGTCAAAATATTCTACTCAGAGATGGCATTTGAAATAGGTAACAAAACTTTTAATTAGTAAAACTTTTATTTCAAAAATTATCTTTTAAACCCCGAAGGTGCGGATTACTGAAACTAGTTGTCATAATTTATATTTTTAATTTATTTATTTTATTGATTTCAGAACAAGGATACTATAATTATATTTTATGAAGAAGATAATCTATCTTTCAATTCACCTCTTTTCTGTAGAGGGCTACTCGTAATATAAATAGAAAGAAAATAAAAAATCTCAGTAGTTACCCCTTTTTTTGAATTATTTAATCACAACATGTTTCAAGTGATAATAATATCACTTGAAAATGGCATCAATGTTGAAACATGTGGTGATTAAATAATTTAAAAAGGGTATACTGAGATTTTTGATTTTTCTTTCTATTTATATCTTTCAATTATTGCAAGAGCTATGTATTTTGTATTTTCAATCAGTGCTGCATTGAAAATTAATGATCGTGTTATTTATATAAAATTCACACATTTCAATGTGAATTCTACTATATAGTGACTATAGTGAGGTCCACGTTATAATGACAGTATTTGATCAACTTTGGTTCTGCTATCCTTGTCTATCATTCAACAAAGCCGGTGTTACTATCCTTTTCTAGGTCCACAACGGTGCCAATTATGTTTTTGACGGTGTAGAAATATGATTAATTAATGCAGGGAATCGGCATCGCTATTCTTCTATCTTTATCCACTGTCATTATAACGTGCACCTCACTATAGGTCCACGTTATATGCTGATCAACATTGGTGTTGCTATCATTATTTATATCATTCAATGGAGCAAATACGCTATCATTTTCTAGCCCCGCAACGTTGCCAGATTGTTTTTCAACAATGCAGAAGTATCTTAAATAAACAATATATTTTATTATCTCAATCATGTAGATTTAGTGTTTAATTATAGTAAAATAAATTTTATCAGATTTTCAGCACGTATGAGGGAGTAAAATTTCTAAATAGTTTGTTATAATCATGTTGTCAAATTATAAGCATGATTCTATGGTGTAAGAGCTGAAATGACAGCTACCTGAAAATGATTTTAGATTTTGTGATAGTATATATTATCATAGACTACTACCGGCGGTACATAGAACCAATTACAAAAAGTATACAAAATTATACAAAAGTATAATAGAATATGAAAATCATAAGATGTACAACATTATATAAATTATGTTGGCCTATAACTATAAAATGGTCATGGATACCAAGGACTACTTCAATTAATGGGAATATAGAAGGATTAGCTCGTTTTTACTTTCCTTGCCCTATTACCATAGGTAAGGAAAGTATTGCTTTCCGAAAAAAATTAAGGTACCCCAATTTCTAAATTTCTATACGTTTCAAGGTCCCCTGAGTCCAAAAAAGTGTTTTTTGGGTGTTGGTCTGTATGTGTGTGTGTGTGTGTGTGTGTGTGTGTGTGGTGTGTGTGTGTGTGTGTGTGTGTGTGTGTGTGTGTGTGTGTATGAGTGTATGTGCGTCTGTGTACACGATATCTCATCTCACAATTAGCGGAGTGAATTGAAATTTGGAACGTAAGGTCCTTACAATATGAGGATCCGACACAAACAATTTCGATCAAATGCGATTGAAGATGGCGGCTAAAATGGCAAAAATGTTGTCAAAAACACGATTTTCTCAAAAACGGCTCCAACGATTTTGATTAAAGTTATACCTGAAATATTCATCGATCAGCTCTATCAACTGCCACTAGTCCCATATCTGTAAAAATTTCAGGAGCCCGCCCCATCTATGAAAAGTTTGATGTTAGATTCTCAATTATCAGGCTTCAGATACAATTTAAACAAAAAATTCCTAGTGGAATAGATTGAGCATGAGAATCTCTACAATTAATGTCTAGTAACATTTTCACCTAAATTCAAAAATAAGCTCGAAATTCGAGAAAATGTGATTATCCAATTGCAAACTGTTAGCAACTGTTGATTCTATTAAATGATTCACTATGAAGAGATAGCAGACCTCGTGTGTCTCCAGCGTTATTGCCCTGTCACCAGCTGGCTCAAATCTTTGAATAGTAGACTTGGGATGCGCGGGAACACTATCGTCAGGTGATCAATTTTCATAACAGCAAGGAAAGTTGTGTGAGTGCGCCACACCAGATTTTTAGAGATGAACTTTCACTATTTCCATTATATTTTGAATTTCACCTGAGGATAGGATGAATCTCCCAAAATGCATAGTGCTTCAAATAAAGGTTTAGGACTTATTTGAAAAGTTTGTTGTTTTTTAGGAAGGATTGTGAGGTGATTTCTAAAAAAGGATAATTTCATCTTATTTTATTACTTCAAGAATGAATACTATTTTTTGGAATCCAAAATAATGGAGATCTATGACAGAAGTGATATTCATTATTTATTATTTTACATAGGCGACTTTCTAGAAGTATTTCAAGCCTAGGTGATGATGATGATGGGATGAATGATAATACAATGAAGGTAGAGTTATGAATGAATAAAAATTATAGGTTATGCTATCCACTTGAATTGATTTGAGTCCACTTTTCAGTCCAGAAAAGGATAAACTAGAAATTTTGAATTTGATTTGATTAAAAACCGAATATAATAGAATGATTACATTCAATAAACTCTTAGAACTTGGAAAATATTGAGTTAAGAAAACAATTTCTTAGTGCGCCTCTAAAGGGCCAACTGAACATACCTACCAAATTTGAACGTTTTTGGTGCGGCAGATTTTTAGTTCTGCGAGTGAGTGAGTGAGTGAGTGAGTCAGTTAGTCAGTGAGTGAGTGAGTGCCATTTCGCTTTTATATATAGCAGGTAACCCGTGCTCCGCAAGGGTTTGATTAAAGACTCTTGACAAACTGGAAACTTAAAGAATTTGGAATACCTAGTCCTATAACCATTCTCGGTAAATTAGAAATGTGTAGTATACAAAATTTCAAGTTGATCAGTCCAGTAGTTCAGTTGAGATGGATTTTTTATGATTGATACAATAAGTAAATCATCAAAATGATAGGGAGAGAAAAAAATAAGGTATCCTTGTGCTATTCCTCTCCCAAATTTGGATAAGGTTACACACATAGTGCAAAATAGGTTGGCTTGTAGTCCTAGTTCACAAAATTCTCAGTCTTTAATTATTTCTACAACATAGATTTTCAAATGTTGATGCTTCAAAACCAAACATAGAAGGAATATTTCACGTTAGATGGAGCGTCATTTGTGAATTTCCTATCCTTTTTTACTTGTCTAAGCTAATTTTTTCCTTTATATTTTATGATGGATAAATTGTCTGTTAAATGTGCTTGTATCTTTCAATTACATACCTAACACAATCTGCAGAAAATAACATTAAATATGATACATAACATAATATTATATTACATGCATTAAAGGTAGGTAATGGAATGAAATAGTTTTTGAAGCTCTACTCACCTAAATATATTGAATTCAAATCAAAAGACTTCCAAAGTATTGATCCAATTCGAACAGTGGTTGCAGTTGGTAGGTACTATCCTCACCCATCAATAAACTAGTTGATACTAGAAGGCTAGTTCAATGAGACCTTATCAAATGATTGAACAGTCTGACTAACTAATTAGAAAGTAGCTATCAACCGCATTATCGATCCTTTGCCGAAGATCGGAGATTCCTTCAAGGCATAGTGCTTCTAAAATTAGACCTCATATTGCACGTTCCTATAAATAACAAATTCATGCAAATGCTTGTTGTATGATATCACAGTTATCTCCCATAGATTTTATTTATCATACTGAATGCACAATGTCTTAACGGAATTTCCAATCTACTGGAAAGAAATAAGTGATAGCTACTTCCTAATTAGTGAGTCAGACTGTTCAATCATTTGATAACTTTTCTAATACCATGTTTATAAAATATTTATTCCATATTATTCATTTATGGATACATGGAAACAAAAAGGAGGTCTCCCAAAAATTACTTCTATAACACAATAATTCATTATAAATATTTAAGAGGTACAATGAAGAAGTAAGAATATTAAAATAAAATTGAAATGCTATTGAAAATCAAAAAATAGGTCTATTATGAAAAAGAGAAAATATGTATGATTACTTATTATTTATTTCATGTGTAGGCTATGTTATTGAAAATCAAAATATTATATAAATGAGAAAATATGTATGATTATTATTTTTATTATGTATGTATTTTATTATTAAGGGAGGGCTTGACTCAGTGCTCGCGCTGATAAGCTATCGCTTAGATGAGTTAAGTAACATGCGCCTGATACTCCCGTTGGAAGGGTGACCGCTTTAACCAATTCTTCTGAATATGATTCATGAGTTGTGAAATCGCTTCTCGGCGGTTCGGAGCCCACCTGAAACTGTAAATCCACTCATATTATCTCATAATCATCAGTCTCGTTACCCACGCACAAGCCTAAAGCTCATGTGGGCATCACCCTCAACAAAATTAAATAAAAATATCAAAATCAAATCAAAAATTCTTTATTGTTTCTTCAATACAATAAATGTACGAAAAAAAATTCAGCAAAAATATAAGAAACCAATCAACTGAAAGGAAAATCCTGTGCGCAGGTGAGAGTTGCTAAAACAATAAATTATTCAATATGAGTAATTATAAGAACTTACAGAAGATGAAATAAATAATCATATAATATAATAATAGAAGAAGATGATGAATAAGTTATTAGAATACCTTATTCCACCCTCTAGGTTTCCTAATAATTGCGAAGTATTGCTACAACGCGGACTAGCTACAGTCGGATATGGGTCGGGGTCAGTAGCCGTACTGACAGGTGGAGTTACCGGACCTACACTTCTCCCTCTATCCTGATTCTTTACCCTCTGCTTCTTTCGCGAGATTTTTAATTTCAGGGGAAGAGTGTTTGCCCGTGCCGTTGCTGGCCGATTCGGCCCTCGGCCTTTGGAATACAGGGTGGGTGTTAAAGGAGATTAAGATAACCCTATACAAGGAGACGGATCTGACTATCAGATCCCTACCAATAATTCTATTTATAAAGGTAGTACGCAATCTGAACCAACTGCGAATTGACGGCGAGCAAGCTGTACCTGCCACCCCGGGATGTGGTTTTTCTATGGGGTTTAAGGTGAGAGCTATAGGGTAAAGGTATGACGGAACTATGGAGTTCTTAGTAGTATTTAAGATTTAGTTAAATAGGGCACGGTATAGGGTGTAAGCTATAGAGAATAGGATGCAGGGTATGAGGTATACGGTATAGGGTATAGGGAACAGAGAATCAATAATAAGATTATTATTCTCTACAGCAAATAAATATCTGCTCAATAATCCGCAATCTGAGAATTGCACTCTAGCTCTCAGCAGGCTGGACCTGCTAGCTAAACATAGTATATCTATTTCAATTTTATGATAATTGAAGTTTGGAGGATGAGGTTTCGGGTGTCGGATTTCTGAATCGCGAGCCTGCAGCTGCGAAATGGTTTTCAGCAATTCTGAAACTGCTAAACAGGATTTCCGCGCTAATCTGGTGTCTGCGCGCCGGTTATAAGGGCCAATCTGTGACTGCCCTTAAGGGTATGGGAATCACTCTCAATCGTCCGAAACGCTTTTAAATTAATAGTCAGTATGTCGACTATTATGAGAGGATAGGGAAGGGTTTACAAGGATTCTCCTAAGCTTCTCGCTGGTCTGAGGACCGCGACTGGGTCGATCTCTGATCTGTGACTGAGATCCTGCTCTACACAAGGTTTTCCTACACCTCTCGCTGGTCTGAGGACCGCGACGGGAACGATCTCTAGTCTGGAACTGAGATCTCGTGCTAAACAGGGTAGGAAAAGTTAAGAGGAAGAAAGAGAGAGGATGCCGCAGTCTGGGAACTTCGGCAAGGGAGTCCTCAAGCTGTACCTGAGAGCTAGAAGGATTTTAGAATAAGGAAAGTGGAGAGAAAGTAAGAGAAAGGATGCTGCAGTCTAGAAACTTCGGTGAGGAAGTCCTCAAGCTGTACCTGAGAGCTAGAAGGATTTTAGAATAGGGAAAGTGAAGAGAAAGTAAGAGAAAGGACGTCGCAGTCTGGGGACTTCGACAAGGACGTTCTCAAGCTGCACCTGAGAGCAGGAAGCGTCGCAGTCAGGGAACTTCGACAAGGACGTTCTCAAGCTGTACCTGAGAGCAGGAAGCGTTGCAGTCTGTGACTTCAACAAGGACGTTCTCAAGCTGAACCTGAGTTCTCTAGGAAAAGGATTGGGCTTTAAAATAATACCATAAATTTACCATAAATAATAATAATCTCTCTACAAGGATAAAAATTAATCGAGAAAACTTTTCTCGAAAAGAACATGGATTTTCCCACAAGAATAAAAATTAATTGAGAGAAACTATTCTTAAAAAGGACAGGGATTTCCCTACAAGAATAAAAATTCAATGGAGAAAAATTACTCTTGAGCAAATGCTCACGTACCTTGAAGATTTTTCATCAGCTGATTCGCCTTTGTGGCCTAACTTTGTTTTATAGCGAAAGGTTAGCGCTAAATATGCAAGTATAGACACCGCTTGTGTTTGGTCGTCTGCTCTGTTCTCTATCATGAATATCATATCATATCCCATTATATTAAACGAGCAATTTCTGTATATCTGTTTATATTTTTATATCTGGTTATTTATGTTCAACAGATCTCGAAAACGGCTCTAACGATTTTCACGAAATTTGGAACATGGTAGGTTTATGATATAAAAATTCGATCGCACTAGGTCTCATCCTTGGGAAAACTCGCTGAATGACATTGAAAGGATAATTCATCCTTGTCTGAAACAGCTGAGACTTTCGACGTCTGTAGATAGTAAAAAGTGAGCGAGTGATTCTGTGGAAAATCAAAATATCGCATTCCCGAAATTCATAAGCTGACACATAGCCAGCTGTGAAATATAAACACGATCATTTTAGAGAATTGTGTTCTGTTTATCAATAAATAAAAATAACGAGCGAAGCTCGGTGCCCCGATGTTGTTCTCTATGAATTGAGTTTTAGGTTAGTTGAGTTCTGAATTTTGAAATAGCGTGAAAATGTCATCTCTATAATAATCTTCAGCATAATCTTATAATCTCAATAGACTTCTTATAATCGTCTACACTCTCATCTTCTCAAATGCCTATTTCCTATTCTGTGATAGCTATCTTTATATCGGATTGGTATCTTTTGTATTTATTATTTTGTTGGAATAATGGTGATATACAGGGTGATTCATAATTATGGTAAAATAATTTAATACGTGATAGTAGAGGTAAAAATAAGAAAAAAAGTTCTTATAAACATATATCCATGAACGCTTCATTAGCGAGCTATACAGGGTGAAAGATTTCGCCCGGAATTCAGTTCCTCTGGTGAAATACACCGATGCTGAATTGTTTGGGGACTAGTTTTTTAAAAACTTATGCTGGATTCATATGGAAGAATATCTGAAAAACTGAATAAAACGAGTCTGGAAGCTGTAGTGTGAGTAGTTTTTGAGAAAAAAGTTAAAATATGCAAAAAAATTCAAGTAGAAAAACACAGACTTCTACGTTTGATGCCCAATAACTTTCTTTAATGACCAGTAAACAAATAATTTTTCGCAATAAAAATTGTAGAGAATTTAATTCTGAAAAGAATGATGTAAGCTGTGTAAACTAAATTTGAATAAAAGTTGGATAAAATGTATTCTTATGTAGTACATTACACCACAAAAATTTGCTGTTTTATGAGGAGAGATCTACGTAGCCAACGAGTCTCCCCGACAGCCAATCCCCTACTGGTTAAGAGGTTATAGGATGTTACTGGTTAGGTTATCCTAAATTCGGGACCAATACATAGGAGCAAACGAAACGTTGCTGTGAAAACTAATAAAATAGTTCAATTAGGCCCCCTGTTTCATAAAAACTTAGAAGTCCTGTAATACAAGAACAGCTGATTTTATCGGCTATATTGAGCATGTAATTGGAATGGTGATTCTCCTGTATTACGTGACTTATAAGTACTAGTAGTTCTGTGAACAGTAGACCTCACGCAGTATTCTCATCCACAAGTAACAGATGTCAACTGTTTTAAATGTTAAACAAACTCAGTTCACGTTTAAATTTGTATTCCATATGATATAATTCATCCAGTTCCGTGATGATCTTTCTATCTGATGAAAATTATTTTTTTAGAATCAAAAATATTATAATTTCTCCAGCATTATTTAGTTTATTTGTTTATTTTTATTCACCTATTAAATTAGTTTTTTTCGAATGTGAGAATATTGATACTGATGGGCACGCATAATAATACCATGACTGCAAAACAAAATATTGAAACCAAAGAGCTTAAAGTTGCGATTAGACCAAATTTATTTAACAAAAAATGTTAATAACTCAATACTTTTAGATTATATTAGATTGAATATAACTTATCATACACATGATGAACACATAAGTTTGTCAACTTCCGTTCAATCTAATAGAATCTATAAGGATTAAGTTATAACCATTTTGTTAATAACGTTGGTGTAAACCCAGCTTAAAGATGCATACCTCTTTAATGTCTTTGATTGAAACTATAGACCTTATACAAATACAGTAATAGACTGTCTTCTCCACACATCTGTGTAATCACTTGTCAGCTGATTTATGATGAATAATTCTATAGTCTGATTTTTACTCTAATATTGGCGTATGAAGGAGGCTCCTTTCTCCTTTTATATCATCCTTGTAATGCAAAATTTCCGAAAACCTTGTATATACGTCGACGCGCAATTTAAAAAGGACATACCTGTCAAATTTCATGAAAATCTATTACCGCGTTTCGCCGTAAATATTTTGAGCACAGCTATTCTATTAAGAGAAATAATAGCTTGTTGTATTAGGCTACATACAGAAATGCACTTTGAAAGTCACATTATGTTTCGTCTACATCAGAATAATTATCTAATATTACAATTGATATTTAATTACAACTAATGTGGTACCTAATATTTATCTAATGAACAGCCTTTTCTCAAATAGTCTTTCCTGTGTATAATTTGTTCAGTCTTCAAAGAGATATCACAGTTATTTACTGCTGAATCACTGATATATCCTGTGGGAAAATCATGAAAGTAGTTTGGCCCTTCTACAGAATCAATTTATTTCAAAGCAAATAGAGTAGAAATGTTGTATGAATAAAGAATTACTATTAATATAGAATCAGTGGTAATTATTTACATGGTTGAAATTTTCTCACTTGAAGCCACCTTCAAGTAGGTACTCTAATATTCAAAATAGCCTATAATAAACTAACCTAGAATAAATTTTTTTAATTTTAGCTTTTTTATCCTTTATAAATATTATATAGGCCTATATTATATGTTTTGAATGTATCCTAAAACAAGAATACAATAAATAAACTATAATAATCTAATCTAGCCTACTTTTTATAATTTTTGGGGATTTTATAATAATAGTAAACTAATACCTATAATAACTAAACCTAATTTTTTGTTTTTTATAATTTTATATTTTTGGGGTTTTCTATAACTATTACAAAATATTACCCAGATAAACTAACCTAATTTTTTGTGTTTTATAATTTTATTTATTTTCTGATGGTTTTATAATATATATGGAAGTAATGCCTATAATGAATAGCCCAAACCTACTCTATTTTTTTAAATTTTACTTTTCTGGTTCTTATAATATAGGCCTATATAATATATACTTTTGAATGTATCCTTTAACAACAATATATTCATAATAATACAAGAGTAATGCTATAACTAAAATATATATATTTTTTTTCAATTTTAA
>NW_024091957.1:0-18028 GCF_014356525.2 Nilaparvata lugens | reverse complement strand
TAGTTGTCATCAGCGTCCGAGGAGCTTAGTTGTCGTCTATGGTCCCGACAACTAGTCCCCTCTGAACCAGTAGGGGATTTACTGTCGGGGAGACTAGTTGACGCTGGCGTGCAAGGAGCTTGGTTGTTGTCACCGAACCCGACAACCAAGCTCCTCGCTCGCTCTGAGTGCCGGAGTTTTCGCGAGTAAACTCACATAATATTTATTTCATGCACTTACTCTATGGATTTCCTCAAATCACACCTGGTTTTCCCAGTCATTCATAGCTTTTTTAAGAATTATATCATATTTTCTAAGAACCAATAATTCAAACTTAATAATGAGGTTAAGCTTAGGTATTGGTTCATATTTTTATGTTCTTATTCACTAGCCACATTTCAAAACAACACGTGAGTGAAGCAAGTTCAAAATACCCTTTTGACTGATATGATGTACAAGAGAGATCCGTTTCAATGGATTTGCAGGCGAGCGAAGTGAGTCCCATTGGCACTGCCGGGGTCCAGGGGGTCATGGAATTACAGGCAGTGGCGGATCAAGGAGGATCCAGCAGCAATAATATAAAAAAACTTGAGTGAATTAAAAAATTTCAAGGTACAATATTATAGGTTTTATCGATGGAACTATTTGAGACTAGTCGGCAGGCTCACTTCGCTCGTCTGAATTTTTCATATTGGCATGCTCCTTTCCATCAAAAAGTCAAAAGAGACTTTCAGGAACTGTTTGATTCGAATTATGTAGTGCAGGATGGAAAAAATCGTGTTTCTATTGGTATGAATAAATATATCTCTGTAGAGACTCTGTTAGGATATCATGAAAATTATTTTATTCAGTTCAGGCCTTTAAAATTTGAGATAGGAATTTATTTATTTAATCAATGAGAATCACACAACTTACAGAAAAGTACCACAGGCTTATTATACGTGATTATAGGAATGACGTGGTTAACTTACAAAACAT
The DNA here is from genome assembly GCF_014356525.2 of Nilaparvata lugens. NCBI lineage: Eukaryota > Metazoa > Arthropoda > Insecta > Hemiptera > Delphacidae > Nilaparvata > Nilaparvata lugens. The sequence continues at coordinate 17,071 of NW_024091957.1, read as the reverse complement.
TCATATCAAACTCTCTCAAGTATGAATTTTCCTAGAAATGAAGAAATATGTATAGAAAACTGAATGAAAAACTGGAGAAAAGAATCCCTCTGATTTATCACCGCCATTACCTCAAGTTTACACTTTCAAATTCAGTTGTTCCTGAAAACCCTGGAAAAACAACTTATTTGAACTTAAAAAAATATTACATGGACCTGTGGAACAGATTTAAACAATTTCTGTCCATAAATTAATGAAAAACCGAAAAATATAGAAAAACGTTGGAAAACGCCAGCTTCAATCAATCAATCAAATCAATCAAATTTCATTTATTCAAGTAGTTGCATATAAAAGACAAGCTTCACAACATTGAATCGTCACAATCAATAATAAACACAGAAAATACAATAGTGCAAGGAGGAGACGTCAAAGAAAAACACTGCCTTCAGGAGCACCCCCTGGAAGAAATCAATTAATTTCAGTTGGTATAAAGGAAATTTTTATTTTGTAATAATTCTATGACATGTAATTTTCTTCCCTCAAGACATCCACACATTCATCCACTGTGTATGGCGCTCTTTTTAACAGAACTTTCCTTATCCTTCCGGTCATCTTTGAAAAGTTGGAAAAATTTTTGAAATTATGGGGGAGTCTATTTATAATTTTTATTGCGCAATAGTGTGGGCCTTTCTCCAAAACCAAATAGCTTCCCTCTTATAATATTATTGATTAACGAGATCTTTGTTTCGGTTTCGTATGTTTTCTCCACCAAAAAATTATTCAGACGATGTTATTGCACATGAATTAATGATGATGGCAGATAACTATTTTCAAATTGATTATAAATAGAATAGTCTAGAATATTCCTGAGATAACATTTTTTGTAATTTTGCATTTTTGTTGTCAAGAGCAATACGTGATCTGTTTCACGGTGACATCCCAGAGGACCACTGAGGAGGACATTGTTCGAGACTGGAATGAAATTCGTTCAACTGCCGGAGAAATTTTGAAAGAAGTCAATCAAGAATTGACAAGGTCGCCATCCAGGGTGAAAGTTCGTTTGGCTGGTGAGTCTCTCATGAGTAATTTTGTGAACTTTTTCTCAAAGTTTCTTCAAGTAGAAATGGTTGAATAGAAATAATTCTTGGACTTTATGATAGGGGACTTCAAGCCTACTAATTTTCTTTTTCATCTCATATATCATCATGATTATAGATATATTTTTAAACCGACCAATATTTTCCCAATGCCTAAGGATTTCTCATTTTCATTTTTCAAATTCATAAATTGTTTCCTTTCAAAAGAAGTTTAGTGATACACAAAAATGAATTGAGCTATATTAAGCTCAATACAATGATATCATTGTTTATCTTTTCAAAAATAATTCTGTAATCCACAATTATTATTGTTACACGACCAAAATCAAACCTGTTTTAATTATAACTTATAATTTTATAAATTTAAACTTATTTATTTAAACTTATAAATAAAACTTATAATTTTCAGGAAAAAGAGGTAATTGTTAAAGTTGAACATTCATATTTATGATTTTTGTTCTAGTACGGTTTTATTGAAAAATAATATAATTATTTTATTAGTTGATTTTTCTTCAATATTCACACATTTTCTAGTTTCATGACAACATTTTAATGGATTGTTTTCATTATATGATCACCTTTAATATACCCTACTTCCTTTAAAATAAAGTTATAAAGAGAGTAGGCCAGAAATTGTATACCGGTATGTCATAAACTGCTAACTGCAGAAATAAATCAAAATCCCAAGTAGTTCTATAATAGTTATTTGTGCAACTAGTGCGCAAAGTGACAGTTTGCTGCACCGAAAGAAACGTTTACGCCCGAGCCGTAGGCGAGGGCGGAATGGTTTCTTGAGTGCAGCAGAGGAACTTTGCGCACGTATTTCACATTAAGTTTTTCCTACAGTTACCATTGAATATGAAAAGTGGGTAATTATGGGTAAAATTGCCTGAAATGCATCAAATGTTTTTCTGTGTAATTTTATTATTGATAAAAACCTTAATTTATTGTCAAATTGAATAAAAATGTTGTCCTTGGTTATAATATCTACCGTACTTAATAACATGCTCGTTGTGCTTCGTTGCACCTCTGCTCACTATAGCAGCCACAGCAGTCACTGTTACCAACTTCATTTTGATTCTGCTGCACTGTTGCTCCATATAACCTACTAAGTATTTTGCGTTGCCATGTTGCAAATCTGGAGTGCAGAAAAATTTTCCCCTCACTAGAGCGGAAAAGTGTTTCTTTGCGTTCTGTAATCAGTGCAGCAATGGCCACTTTTCAACGTAACTGTAGGAAAATAATATAACAATCAATCATTTTAATCTATTATTACTAATCAATCAACCATATATTTAGGGTTTTGAATCGTTTACTGCAGAAAGCAAACAAATGCAATGGATTTTATGCTTTGTATAGGCTAGTACGGTAGCTGCAAAATAGCTTTAATAAATTAGGTAACTGCAGAAAAAGAAGACATCGCAAGTAGTTTTCCTTTCAGATTCAAACAGTGGTAGGGAGAATTTGAGAGTCAATGTGTTTCTTTCTGCAGTAAACGATTCAGAAATCTTCATAAATGCACTATTTATTAAGTTATGTTTCATTTTTGATGACAACATTTTTCCTTCATTATTTATTTCTTGTGTTTGTTCTCATATTAATACACCGTTGTTTCTTTAATATTTTAAAAGAATAAATTTAACAATATACTTATTATTACTATACAATATTAAGCTTTTACGCCCTTCTTTCAGATCAACAACTAAACATTTTGCAGTTTTGAAGCTAATTCAAAGACGTTCGCAACATAATCATCTTGGAAGTGTCAGCTAAAAGTTCTTACTAATCCACTGGGAAAAGAATTCAAGTTCAGAGTAGAATAATGTTTGGAAGTGATGATTCCGTTTTCTGATAGATTCATTGATATCTTCAGACTATTCAATATTCAAATTTTTGAGAAATGATTTCATGATTATTATACAAATAATTTCAAGTATCACAAAGTCTTTTTTGTCTTCATAATTTTGGAATTACTTAATTACTACTCTACTATTCTTCAATTTTTAATTAAATGCATGCAAAATAATGTTCAATTTTTCATATCACCATACATAAAAATATTTTCATTATTAACGTCCATAATATGCTTCTGAGAGAGAATCAGAATAACTGAATTTTTAATCAGCAGCCATAATTTTCGCTAATATTTCTATCATTGTTAAAAATATCACTCTTTAAATATTAATTTTTCTTTATTTGCACATTCAAACTCATTTTATTCTTACTTTCCCCTTATTTTCAAATTTTTTTGCTGGCAGTTATCATTATCACCCTCATCCTATCATTCATATGAGACTGCATGCTCTCTCATCATCTTTATTGAAAGCACCTCTCCTTCATCACTTCATATATTCATTTTCACCATCACTTTCACCATCAACTCTATTAAGGCATGTTTAAGAAGTAGTTTTCTAAGTATTATTTTCTTTCTTTTCAAACGTTAGTTTTAGTATCTTTTTTTTTGTTTTGATTGAATTGTATACTGTACTTATTGTTGTGTTAAGGAAACATATTTGGGTCATTACCTGTTGTTCCCGATGTGATATTGTGAATGAATAAATAAATGAATAAATAATAATAATAATAATAATAATAATAATAATAATAATAAATAATAAATAAATAAAAAATAAATAAATAAAAATAAATAATAATAAATAATAAATAATAATAATAATAATAATAATAATAATAATAATAATAATAATAATAAATAATAAATAATAATAATAATAATAATAATAATAATAATAATAATAATAATAATAATAATAATAATAATAATAATAATAATAATAATAAATAATAAATAATAATAATAATAATAATAAATAAAAATAAATAATAAATAATAAATAAATAAATAAATAATAATAATAATAATAATAATAATAATAATAATAATAATAATAATAATAATAAATAATAAATAATAATAAATAAATATTCATGAGTCGATGCTTTTAGGTGATAACTTGGAAAATTCATATGTTATATTATTTGCTATAATATGTTATATATAAATTTGGGAGAGAAATAGCACAAAGTCGCCTTATTTTTTCTCTCCCTATCATTTTGATCATCTACTTATTGTATGAATCAATAAAGAATAAAAAAAATGAACAATAATGAGTGATTTTCGGGAATTTAATGCTGGAAAAATTGTTTATCAATTCCTTAATTTTTATTATTCACATGATAAAGCTGTTATTATAATTTTATCAAATTATCCATCTATTAGCCTAATCATTACCGTATAAAATTGAATTAATTTGTAAAATCAAATTAAAGTTTTATTTTTTTGATCTACAGTTATTTCATGGCCAACGTTCTTCATAGCCATTTATTATTTATTAGCTAACCACTTATCATTCACTACTTACAACATTATTCATAAGCTTTTGTTCTATCATTCATTAGAAATAAAATATTATTCTTTACTTTGATAGTTATTTCTATTTGGATAAAAATTTTCTTCCACATATATTATGATATATGAGATACAGATTAATTCGTGTTGATTTCAACATCAATCAAATGTATTTGTTAAAATAAAGTCAAACCTTTTCACATCGTTCCTCATTATATTATCATTTTTACGTCACAGAAGGTCTATTCATTGAAAGTATTTTTAGTCTATTTCTCTCTCAGGAGTTCTCTACTTATTTCTAGATATTTCGTCCATGATTAATTACGATAAATGTCTGTTTCAATAATGAGTGATTTTCGGGAATTTAATGCTGGAAAAATTGTTTATCAATTCCTTAATTTTTATTATTCACATGATAAAGCTGTTATTATAATTTTATCAAATTATCCATCTATTAGCCTAATCATTACCGTATAAAATTGAATTAATTTGTAAAATCAAATTAAAGTTTTATTTTTTTGATCTACAGTTATTTCATGGCCAACGTTCTTCATAGTCATTTATTATTTATTAGCTAACCACTTATCATTCACTACTTACAACATTATTCATAAACTTTTGTTATATCATTCATTAGAAATAAAATATTATTCTTTACTTTGATAGTTATTTCTATTTGGATAAAAATTTTCTTCCACATATATTATGATATATGAGATACAGATTAATTCGTGTTGATTTCAACATCCATCAAATGTATTTGTTAAAATACAGTCAAACCTTTTCACATCGTTCCTCATTATATTATCATTTTTACGTCACAGAAGGTCTATTCATTGAAAGTATTTTTAGTCTATTTCTCTCTCAGGAGTTCTCTACTTATTTCTAGATATTTCGTTCATGATTAATTACGATAAATGTCTGTTTCATTCATGATTGATTGTGGATTAATGTGATATTTTTATATGGGATAAAATTTTATATTTTTATGTTTTTAACAGAAACGAGAGAACGTAACGCGAATTTCGGGTCCAGTCGGCTACTAGCCAACTCTCCCATGTCTACAAAAATTGTTAATGGCAGTTTTGTTGCTGTCTTTGATAATGGAGGTGCAGTATCTCAATGCGCAAATGTATTGTCCAATCTGCAAACACAATCTAAGGATAGTCCAGGCAAGTAGAATAATTTATTACAATATCAAATAGTGATCGATGCTGTTTTCCATGATGAAGCAATTGATAATAACTCTATTGGAGATTCGACATGCATTTCCAGTATATAATTAGACCTACTCACTATTGAGTACGAAAAACGTGAGTAAATTCTATCATTAACTGAAAATACATGTCGTATCTTCAATAGATTTGACAAAAGTAGAGTACACCCATTCCATACGGAGTCTCGCAATGGAACCTTCCTAATTTTTCAATGTGGTTACAAAAAATATGAGAGATACTAAAAGCGTTACTTCATTGCTGAACACACTGTGCGATTTTGCTTTGGATAGGCCTATATGTTATTTACATTATATTACGGTACTTTAATTTATATGTCATTATATTTACTTTATGTAATTTTTTTAGATACTGTTAAAGGTACAGGAAACAAGCCTTCATGATGAACACTTCATATTTTGTCATTTTCATATTCACTCATCATTTCAGGTCTCTGATTATTAAGACACAATAAAAAGTATCAAGTGCCTTTAATTTTTTTGAAATATAACTAGTTTCAACTCTTCAAGAGCCATTTGCTTGACACTTGAGGATTGCTCTTGAAGGGCTGAAAATAATAGTGTTGCAATAAAATGGATGGTACTAGATAATTTTTTGTGTTTCTATCATTTCAGTTTCACGTTTGAAAAATAATGTTCTTTAAAATTCGTCCTCCATTGTTGTCTTATATACGTAGGAATTTCTCAATAGTTTTGTGTCATTTTTGTTGGAATGGCTTTCACTACCCGTTCGTCTACAAATACGTCCCACTTAGAAATAAGTGAACAAGTTATTAGTGTATGCCTGTTAAGAGCCCTACACACACATCGATTTTTGGACGTTCGATTTTTTGCCGTCCTTATAAATTCTAGCAGATTGAATGGAACTTGCTTTGACAAACACAAGATCACATCATATGTCTGTCAAGTTATGTTCACTCTAATAGAATTTATAATAAATAAATATCTTTATTTGCAATCGGGGCCACGCCCCATACAAAGTCACAATCATCATGATACAAACAGACAAAATACACAAACAATATGGAAACATCGATTATAATTACAAACAGGATAACTCAATTCATTCAATTGAGTGAAACGTCATGATTAAATTGCTGCGATTGTTAAAAAGACTCACTGCCGGCTCAACCTGTTATGCTTAGTATCTCTGATCTTATTTTGAGTGCCTCTACTGTAAAATTGTACACGGAATTTATTTTTTCTACACTCAAGTTTGATAGCAGTACGATTACTTTATCTGCATCATTTACTATATTCCGAGTGAATTTGGCAGTGAATTGCCTCCTGATGTGGCAGTACATGGGACATACTAATAAAAAATGTTCTACGGTCTCATCAGTTCGAAAGTTGCAGATTGGACAGTGCTCTTTGCAATTTATCCAAATACCCTTCCCTTCAACATACAGGTAAATACTCAGGTCGTTAGCCAATCTTAGTTGGGATGAACAACGAATCTTTGAAAAGGCCAATCTAAATCTGAACTGCTCACCTAAAATGAAATTTGGATTCAACTGCGTGTATCTGGGAGAGGATTGGGAATCGATGGCTCTACCTACATCTAAGTTGTACAGATTACCACAAAATGCTTTTATAAGCTCCTCATAGCGTTGTTTCAAAGCATTCACATCAATACTATAATTCGTCCACAAATTTTCTGCTGAGGCATTGAAAAACTGGCTTTTTAGTGAATGTACCCAATTGAATCTGAGCTTTGAATTATCAATTCCTCCCTGCGCTAATTCTGATACCATAATATCGTAGCACTTCCTAGGGTATCTACTATTTGGCATTTCCAGAATTCGAATCAACCATTTGACGGCTTTACAGAACACAATGAAAGCCAATTTGAACGTTGCTGACTGAATACTGATTGCCCGCCCAGTCAGGAGTGCCGCCATTCAACAAAAGTAGACATTTGAAAATTGACATTGAATTTTCTCTATGGATTCTATGCTGAACAGACCCCATATTTCAGAGTTATATAATACTCCCGGTAATAAGACAGTCTCAAATAACTTTAAGATAAGATAAGATAAGATCTTTATTCGTTACATTTGTTTGCATAAATACAATATTTATCAAGCCATGACATGTCAATAATAAGAATACAATAAAACAATTACAAACATTACAATCATAACACATAGAAACACGTCAAAAACTATGAAAGTTTCATAATAGGATGAAAGTTACTTTAGTCAAGAAACAGTTAGGCATAAAAAACGAGAGATCTATGGTTGAAATAGTTCTTCAACCTTGTATGGGCAGCTATTGACAAGATAATACTTCAATCTATTTAAAAAACATCCATTAGTAGTTTCATCCTTCAAGTAAGATGGAAGCAATTGAACATTTTCATACCCCTATACCAAGGGTCTCTTCCTACCAGGTCTAATCTAATTCTCGGTAGCTGGAAACATGACTTCTTGTTGAATACGTAGGCGTGTGGCTGGGTTCCTCAATATTAATTCTATTTTTCCTGATATAAGTCACCAGCTTCTGTATATAAATTGCTGGTACCGTCAGAAGATTATTTCTTACGAAATGTGGTTTGCAACTCTCTCTAAATCCCAATCCATATATTATTCTAACAGTCTCTTTTTGCCTCAAGAAGATTCGATCCAATAGAGTCTGGTAACTTCCCATAGCATTATGCTGTACCTAACCACAGAAATAAAATATGCATGGTATACACTCAGGGCTGCTGGAATGTCTGATGACCCTCGAATCACTCTCAATGCAAACAATGCTTTATTCAGCTTCTTCTCCAATAGGTCAACCTCTGAAGCCCATCTCAAAGGTTGGGTGTACATCTATCAACAAATGATACATCTAGTAGTTAACTTTATTTTACTCTCCCATGTATTGCATTTCGCCTTAGCCAGAGCATATCTAATAGCTGCACCAATGCTCTTTGCCTTTGTACACATGGATGAGCAAAAATAATTGAATCTACCTGAACTGGAGAACTCAACCCCCAAGTTTTACGATTTTTGCGATTTCTATTTTGTCATTGAAATAGTAAAAAGGTAAAAACTTCCCTAATCTTCCTTTGTAGAAAGGTATCACCTTTGTCTTATCCGTATTTATTTTTAATTGTATGCTCTCACAGTAGGTCTCCAAGCACCGAAGTTTTCTACGCATGTCTGAAGTACTGTCAGCCAAAATTACAATGTCGTCCGCGTACTGGAGCATGAATACATCAAACTGGCCGTTCATCGTGTAAACCCTGATTCCTGAAATAATCCTCTACATCGCTTATATAGAGAGAGAAGAGAAGCGGACTGATGGAATCGCCCTGCAAAACACCCCTCTCCACAGGAATGATATTATCACCTACTTTTAATATTGCATGGCTATACAAATGATCGAAATCTGATAATTTTACTGCTAACTCCCATGCTTCCAAGCTTGTACCACAATTTAGAGTGGGGGACATTATCGAACGCAGCCTGGAAGTCAATAAATAGTGCATATATTCCTATGTCGCATTTCAACATAATGTGTTATTACGGAATGCAAAACGAAAATGTTGTCTACACAACCCCTATCCTTTCTGAAACCACATTGGCCATCTGGGAGCACGTTACACATTTCTGCCCACGTCGCGAGTCTAAGTTCCAATACTTTTGTAAATATTTTAACCATAGTATTTAAAAGAGCTATCATTCTGTAATTTTTCGGATCCTTACAATCGCCTTTCTTGTGAAGGAAAAATACTAAAATATTGAACCATTCCTTGGGAATTTTCTCTTCTTTAAATACTTTATTTAACAGTCTTAAAACATAATTTCTCCATTGCGGGGGCAGGAATTTGAAAAACTCATAGGTAATGCCTTCAGTTCCGGGAGCTTTTCCTGAGCTTAATATTGCAAGTACACGACTCAGTTCATTCATAGTTATTTCTGAATCCAGACATGGAACTACGTCTTGAAAAGTTGGTACCGGAAGATAAACATCAATATACTTGGTAAGCAAAAACTCAGACCAAGTTTGAAAATCAATCATATTAACTCTCACAGGTTTTCTATGGAAGTATGCTACTGCTTCCAAAATTCTTTTACATTTCTACAGTTGGAAAATATATCTTAATATTATTAATAAATATCATTTTCTTATTGTAAATGACTGTTTTGTAATCCTTTCTTTTGGTCAAATACGGTAGGAGGACATCATTAGAAAAGTTTCCTTTTTTAGCAGCTCGAAAAGCTTTACGGACACTCTTTTTAAATGTAATACATTCATAGTCAAACCATGGTTTATTTTTATTTATTCTGTAATGGGTATTCTTAACAAGGTTAAGTTGTTCAGCAGCTTCTTTTATAACGGACAACAGATAAGAATAGCCACAGTCAATTTCGGCTTCATCAATATTTAATTCGGTATTAAAAGACAACATCAAGCTACGAAAAGCTGACTCCTTGTCTGATGACCAGATTAATTTTTTGAAGCCTACCCTGTCTGTACAAATTAGTTGTTTATTCTCAATAATAAAATTAGTTTCAATTGTAATTGGAAAGTGATCAGATGAGAGAATAATCTCTTCAACCTTCATATCAGTTACAGTTTCAGTGAAAATAGTGTTGACCCATATCATATCAATCGTACTCTTTCCTTGCATACTAACAAATGTAAATTCATCACATGAATCACTCCTACTTCTGCCATTAATAGTATTAAATAATTACTTTCCATCATTTTCACTAACAATTTCCCTTGTCGATTTGTAACTTTATCCTTAGCCTGTCTAGTTGATAAGATATTGTGTCTTTTAAATACGGTATTATCTATGGAATTATTTAGTTCTCCAATTCTACAGTTGAAGTCGCCTCCTATATGTACACAGGTAATGATTGAATAACGTGTATGTTACTCGAAAAAAATGTTTCAAGAGATTCAATGCCTTTTTGAACCTCATTAGGACTGAAATAGACTAGTCCAATTATTAAAGTAATTTTATCGAAAGCAGTTAATTTCACAAAAACAAAATAGTCGTTACTCTCGATCACCGTGTACTCGAAGAAATTCCTTACTAACAAGAGAAATCCCCCACTAGCTCTACCGGATGAATTGACAAACACATGATCACATCATATGTCTGTCAAGTTATGTTCACTCTAATAGAATTTATAAGAACGACAAAAATCTTAACGTCTAAAAATCGATGTGTGTGTAACTAAACTCAACATCACTTCAAATGATAACAGATTTCACATCACCTCCACCATTGAATACACTATTTCATTCAAAAGAAGTAGAATTATTCATTCAAGATAATTATATTAAAATTTATCGACTGCCTATCTACAAGTTATGTTAAGTTAAATCTATATTATATTAAGGAAAGAATTGGTTTATTTATACACGTACGGGATAGGAAATTCAAGAATGATGCATCTGACGCGTCTAAACTACTGGACTGATTAACTTGAAATTTTGCATATAGATTCTTATTTATTAACCGAGGATGTTTATAGGTCTATTTTCAATTCTTCGATATTTCAGTAAGTGTAGCCTTGCGGAGCACGGGTTACCTACTAGTATGTAATAAATGAATGAGTGAAATCTATTAAAATTATGTTTCGTTTGAAAACGAATGAGTAAATGTTTGTAAGAAAAGTTTAATTTGAAATAAATCATTTTTCTTTGTACAAAAAAATGATAAACTGATTCCTGACCATTATTTCAACAAATGAAAATTGAATTACAATTATAAATCTAGAATCTATTCACTTGGCTAAATATCTACTTTGTGATCGCACTTGAAACTTTTAGGGAAAAACTTAATATATTTTATAAACCTACCTTATTTCCTTGGCCACGAACTGCAAAAATTGCTTCTGGAGTCTTCCATTCCCAACGCACTGTACGTAAGTGAATAAATTCATTTATTGAAGTAATTTGACTGCTAGTGGTTTTATTTAATAACAAAAAAGTGATAAAATAAATACTATCACTAGCTTCCTGTTCATGAGCATGTGTTTCTATATTCATATATGATTTATTTTCTTGAACTGCAGAAAACTTGACACAAAACCAATTACTAAAAGAATGCAATCTGTAAAAGTAAGAAATTTCACTTAACTTTCACGACACAAAGAATCTTTTACCCAATTACAAAAAAAAGTTAAAAAAAAAATTAGCTTTCAAAAACTAAAACTAAAAAACTGAAATTTGCAGTTCTAGAAAATCTTATAACTAACACATGATCATGAACAAGAAGTTGCTGATAGCATTTATTTAACATTACCTATTTTACTCACTCACTTGAAAATGACATTACAAGTCGAAACATGCTGTGAGAAGTGAAATAAAGTTGAAAAAGGGTACTTGGATTTTATTTTTGTGTGAATACGAACAGCCCTTACCCAGAAAGTGAATATTGTCCATTAAATTTGTAAAGATGCTGTGCTCAAGCTTTTCGTTTGTTATTATTTTCCAGAATCACAATTTGACAATATTACAGTCCTATAATCTTCATAAGAGCCGATCACTTTCGTTCGATCAGCAAGACTATATATTTGAAGAGAAAAAAAAACGGAGACCTGACCTCGCCAATAAAATACAATTCGCTTGTTAAAGCGAAAAAATCAGAGATGTGCAAAAAATGTGGTCACGAAATAAGTGCAACTCATAAATGTGTCGAGTAATTTGATTTCATTCCAGTGGTGTGTATCATTTTCATGTCAGCACGATTTTATAACAGAAGATGATGTAATAGTAGGTGTCGTATTCTGTAGTTTAAATACTCCTGTAGACGTCAGTTACGTCTACCAGAGAGGATAGAATTAACATTCTATACATTTTATGTTACATAACAATTAAAACAATGTAATGTAATTATAATAATAATTACATTATTATAGTAATAATATGTTATTAGAACAATTACAATGTAATGTTACATTCTATACTCTCTGGTAGACATAAGCCATATATAATCGATTCATCTCATTAAAAGTTCTAATATATGCTGCTTTTTTCATTAGGAAGATTAGAGAATAATTAATGTGGATTTCTCCTGCACATTGATGACTATTCAAAAATGTATGGAGAGTCAATGCATTTATGAGGAGCAATCTGATACCGTATATGCAACAATACAATTATACATAGATTAATCAATGTGGAATAATATAAATAAATAATAAATCTATTATTTATCTAATAATAAATAGCAATAAAACTTCATTCTATTTGATTTAATAATCAATTAGAATTATTCAATAATTGAATTATAAAATATCCTAGAATCATGCAATTTTGCCCTTTTTTGTGTAATAAAGGAAACTAGCTGTTTCACATTTTGATTTTGTTTCTGATGCTTTTCAAATCTATATTTGTAACAGATATTGTTTTCGTTTTATGTTATGGAAATGTATGGTATCCTATCAGTGCATGAAACAAACCACCTCAAGGTCATCTAGGTCAAACACACCCACCTCAAGGTCATCTAGGTCAACCACACCCACCTCAAGGTCATCCAGGTAACCACCTTAACCTCAAGGTCATTCAGGTCAACCACCCTAACCTCAAGGTCAAAAAAAAAAAAGATTGAAAAAAAAATTAAAAAAAAAAAAATAAATAAAAAAAAAATTGAAAAAAATAAAAAAAAATAAATTGAAAAAAAAAAATAAAAAATAAAAAAAAATAAAAAAAAAATTAAAAAAAAAAAAATTAAAAACACATAAAATCAGAAATAAATGAAAAAAAGAAGTATTGAGTTCCCAGGAAATTGACATAGATAATTTGCATCGCATATCCTGTTTCAATTTTGATAAGAGTGAAAGGAATAAACACTTCATAATAGAACAAATCACATCTGGACTAAGAATAGAGTTCGCGGGAAATGATTTACACCACATATATCCTGCTTTCATTTTTATTAGATGGAAAGGATATGCGGTCAAGAAGTGGAGTAATTTCTAGAAGGAAACCATAAACAGCTTTACTCACAAACTAAATAAATGGGAAAAAAAGGGAAAAAAGGGGGAAAAAAATTGGACATTGTGTCTTGTGCAGTCATGCCACCAGTACGTGGGGATTTTCGTATAGTAATGAGATCACACCAGATGAATATGTCCATGGTAGACCTACTAGATCAAGATGTCCATGGGAGACTCTAGATCAACATGGCCATGCTGCTCTAAAGATCAAAATGGTATTGAAGATAGATATTTTCAACGACTCCCACTCCATGTTCAGACATGACATATGAACATTCTCAATGACCCTCACTCCTCCTGTCATGGACCATCATGTCTGTATGGTATAATGGGTCGTCCACCAGTGGTCAGTCAGTCAGTTCAATTACTGATCAGTTACTGATCAATTCTGTTCAGTCACTGTTCAGTTACTGTTCAGTCACTGTTCAACTGTTCAGTTACTGTTCAGCATGTTCAGTTACTGTTCAGTCACTGTTCAACTGTTCAGTTACTGTTCAGTCGGTTACTGTTCAGTCATTGAACAGTGACTGATCAGTAATTGAACTAACTGACTGACCACTGGTGGCGTGGTCATTGGTCATATGACGGGAGGTGAGTGGGGTCGTTGAAACAGCTTCATTGAAAGCATAACAAGATGATTTCTTACCTATATGAACAGTGACTGATCAGTAATTGAACTAACTGACTGACCACTGGTGGGCGTGGTCATTGGTCATATGACCGGGGAGGTGGAGTGGGGTCGTTGAAACAGCCTTCATTGAAAGCATAACAAGATGATTTCTTACCTATATGAATATGGTTGGGGAACGAGCTGTGGAGGGATCTCTCTGCAAACGAGTCCACTGCTCATACAATCTGCGCACATGTCTTCACCCTACATTCACATTGCAGGACTTTTTGGAAGCGGTTGTTGCAAGGTCAGTCAAGGTCTGTGCACCGTACTGTGAAGAACAAGCATCCATTGTTATTACTACTCCAGTGAGTACTGCAGCTGTTACAACAACTCTTGCTGCTAGCATCACAACTACTCAAGCTAGTACTACTCCAACTGTAATGCTGCTACTACAACTCTAACACGTGCCAGATCTAGTAACAACATCAGCCTGCAGTGGAGCAAGCAGATATGTGTGAGTGTGGAGACTGTCTACTAGTAACCAGCAACCAATGGATTGTGCAACCATTTCTGAAGTTTGGAGATAAGGACCTGCCTGAACCGTTTGGAACGGCTCAAAACTTCTTGAAGACATTGACATACATCTTCCACAACGCTGAAGTATCAAGCTGCACCGATCTATATGAGGGAGCAGTCATCTTGAAATTCATGTTCGGCAGAGGATTTTGTGAAATAAGCAATCGACTAGGAGATTTGTATCACTACATAGTTCTTCATATATTGGACTGAAATATTATCTTTGTGCACTATATTATATATTTTCATGCATACTGTTAATAAACATTTAGTAATACCACAATTGTTACACATTTTATTCCATACAACCTTCAACTTCTAGAGTAAGCATAAGGTGTGAGATAAAGCATAAATTACATCCTATACTGTTAGTCATCCAATACAATAGGAATCATCCTACTCTGATAAACATCTTTATGCAGGAAGTTGGTTAATCATGACTTCCGCCAACATCATGGTCTGATGAACTTGTTGCCTATATAAATGCTTATTAACAAATTCATATCGCCATTATGGATAAGACAGCGATAGCGCGAGAGCTGCACAGACAAGCTCGTCAGAATTTTCCGACAAGAAAGGTTATAGTCAAAGGTCTTGACAATCTCTATCAGGCTGACCTTGTTGAGATGATACCATATGCTCGACATAACAAAGGTTACAAGTACATTATTACAATCATAAATTGTCTCAGTAAGCATGCATTTGCTATACCAATAAAAAATAAGTCGGCTGATGAAGTGGTTAAGGCAATGCAACCTATATTTGAAAAACATCTAATGAAAAATCTACAGACCGATGATGGTAAAGAGTGGTTCAATACAAAATTCCAACAACTTGTGAAACAGTATAATGTGAATCATTACTCAACTAGATCAGATAAGAAGGCATCTATAGTGGAACGCTTCAACAGAACACTTAAACAGTTAATGTGGATCAAGTTCACTGAGCAAGGAACCTATCGTTGGACAGACATTCTAACCTCACTTCTCAAAGAGTATAATACCAAGATTCATTGAACAATAGGTATGAGGCCAGTAGATGTGCAGAAGAAGCATGAGAAAGTGCTGCTTTCCAGGCTTAGCAAACAAAGACGAGAGTATAAGGATAAGTTGGATAGTAAACTGAAAAACAAGTTCTATCCTGGTCCTGGTCAAAACATTGAGCCAGGCGATAAGGTGAGAATCAGCAAGTATAAAAAGACTTTTGACAAGGGTTATCTAGCCAATTGGACAAATGAGCTGTTCACAGTAACACGTGTACGTCACACAGTACCTGTAACATATGAATTGGAAGACTATAGAGGTGAACCCATTGAAGGAGGATTCTATTCTGAAGAAATTGTAAAGACAAAAGTGCCCAGTGTTTTCAAAATTGAAAAAGTGTTGAGGAAAAGAGGAAAGAAACTGTTGGTAAGCTGGAAAGGATATAGCTCCAGTCACGACTCATGGATTGATAAGAACGATCTTGTGTAAGATGAAACAGGTTGTGCAACAGAAAAACCAGTTTAGAGTTATCGATTTTGACAAAGTGATTAGGGGGTGTGGCTTGGTGGAAATGGATACAAAGAAAAAGCGTCATGGACCATTGTTCCCCAATCATATGAGATGTATTATGTGGACCTTCTGGTTGCGGCAAAACCAACCTACTATTCAACATGCTTTTTGATGAGAAAGGAATTCAATTTTCAAACATCTACCTTTTTTCAAAGACTACATTCCAGTCCAAGTATGAGCTGCTCCGTACAATCATGCAAGGACTTGCAGGAAATGGAATAAACTATGTCGAGTGTGATACAAGTGAAGAAATACCCGACCCGCATGAGCTGCCACCCAACTCAATAATTATTTTCGACGATGTGATTTGTGAGCAGCAGGATACCATCAGGAAGTACTTTAGTGCAGGCCGACACAGTGACGTTGATGGTTTTATCTAGCACAGACCTATAGCCGCATTCCAAAACAGCTGATTCGTGACAATGCAAACTTTCTTGTCATGTTTCAACAGGATGTGCTAAACATGAAACACTTGTACCGATATCATGTCGGCGCTGACATAACCTTTGATCAGTTTAAGGACATGTGTAACAAGGTTTGGTCATCAGCTGCACATGCATTCATTGTCATTGACCGCTCATCAGGAAAGAATGCTGGACGCTACAGAAATGGTATCGACACCTATTTAGTTGAGGTGTAAGTCTAGTAGAGTATCAGTCTGTTATTGTGAGGCAAGCACACATGACATTGAGGAGGCCTC
>NW_024091956.1:0-18668 GCF_014356525.2 Nilaparvata lugens | reverse complement strand
AGTTGAGGTGTAAGTCTAGTAGAGTATCAGTCTGTTATTGTGAGGCAAGCACACATGACATTGAGGAGGCCTCGTCAGAAGACATTGCCCCATTCATAAAATGTTGGCATTTTAGTGAATCTCACGAGAAGGAAATCACATACCTTGTTCAATTAGCCAGGGAACCAAAAATTTAAGCCTCATTAAGAGATAATAAATAGGCTACCACAAGATAATGGGCCAAGGATTTCATGGAGTGATAATCGATCCTGAAAGAAAAATCTGGTGTGGCGCACTCACACAACTTTCCTTGCCGTTATGAGAATTGATCACCTGACGCTGGTGTTCACGCGCATCTCTGGTCTTTAGTATTTACGAGTTTGTGTTTCTTGATAGTTCCCAATTTCTTGAATTACTCAATATCATTCGTTAAAAGTGGTAATTAAGTGGAATATTTCTAATTAATTTATCAATTTAGGCTAAGCCATCTTAATTCAAAATTTATAGTTTTAGTTTATTTGGACCAAAATTTTATAAAAATTGTACACGTGAAATTCTAACCTTATATTGGACTTGTGTCATCTATAAAGTTGGAAGAAAAAATAGCAAAATAGCCTTATTATTTTATCTTTCAATGTTATTACATTAGTGTTATTTTGTATTGTAATAAATAATACTTATAAACAAATATCTGAGTCCAGCTGGTGACAGGACAATACCGCTGGAGACATAAGGTCAGTAGTGAATCATTTAATAGATTCAACAGTTGCCAAGTTTGCAATTGGATAATCACATTTTTATCGAATTTCGAGCTTATTTCAATTTTAGGTGAAAATGTTACTGAACCATCATTGTAGAGATTTTCATGCTCAATCTTTTCCAGTCGAATTTTCTTCTTTAATTGTATCTGAAGCCTGATAATTGGTAATCTAGAATCAAACTTTGCATAGATGGGGCGGAGCTCCTGAAATTTTTACAGATATGGCCTTGTGGCAGTTGAGAGAGCTTATCAATGACTTTTCTAGTATGAATTTGATCAAAATCGTTGGAGCCATTTTCAAGAAAATCGTGAAAAACCTTGTTTTTGACAACACACAAACACACACACACACACACACACACACACACACACACACACACACACACACATACAGACCAATGCCCAAAACCACTTTTTTGGAAAATCGCGAAAAACCCTGTTTTTGACGACATTTTCGCCATTCTAGCCGCCATCTTGAATTGCATTTGATCGAAATTGTTCGTGTCGGATCCTTATAGTGTAAGGACCTTAAGTTCCAAATTTCAAGTCATTCCGTTAATCGGGAGAGAGATCTCGTGTACACAGACGCACATACACTCATCCACCCACACCACACACACACACACACCCACACAACACACCACACACACACACACACACACACACATGTGGCAGTTGATAGAGCTTATCATGACTTTTCTAAGTATGAATTTGATCAAAATCGTTGGAGCCATTTTCAAGAAAATCGTGAAAAACCTTGGTTTTTGACAACACACAAACACACACACCCACACACACACACACACACACACACACACCCACATACAGACCAATGCCCCAAAAACCACTTTTTTGGAAAATCGCGAAAAACCCTGTTTTTGACGACATTTTCGCCATTCTAGCCGCCATCTTGAATTGCATTTGATCGAAATTGTTCGTGTCGGATCCTTATTTGTAAGGACCTTACGTTTTCAAATTTCAAGTCATTCCGTTAGTTGGGAGATGAGATATCTTGTACACAGACGCACATACACTCATACCGCATAACACACACACACCACACACACACACACACCCACACACACACACACACCACCACACACACACACACCACACACACCACACACCACACACACCACACACACACACACACACACCCACACACACACACACACACACACACACACACACACACACACCACACACACACAACCACCACACACACACACACACACACACACACACACACACACCACACACACACACACACACACAACACACACACACACCACACCACACACACACACACACACACACACACAACACACACACACACCACACACACACACACACAACACCACACCACACACACACACAACACACACCACACACACACACACACACACACACACAACACACACACACACACATATACAGACCAATGCCCAAAAACCACTTTTTTGGACTCAGGGGACCTTGAAACGTATAGAAATTTTGTAAATTGGGGTACTTGATTTTATTCTGAAAGCAATACTTTCCTTACCTATGGTAATAGGGCAAGGAAGTAAAAATCTCAACTTTTTCCTTGTTCTACGTGAATCATATTAGTTATTCGTGATCATCTAGAATGTATTATCAGTTTCAACAGCAAATATCCATACTCCCCTTAGAATCTACTCATGAATCGAATGGATCTAGTGTACGGTAACTCTAACATGAGATGTGTTCTAACAGGAAGAAGGTGCCAGAATTTGAATAAGTATTTGAGAGTGGACTAGGGAGTAAATCATGTTGAAATGATGTGAAAGATGCTGAGTGCATGTAGTGATCACTCTCCTGAAAGCAGAGCATAGCAAAGGTTGGACCCTTTTGGTGGCAAAAACGTGGGAGTAGAAGCCCTAAAAATAGAAGACGAGAAGAAGAAGAAGAAGAAGAAGAAGAAGAAGAAGAAGAAGAAGAAGAAGAAGAAGAAGAAGAAGAAGAAGAAGAAGAAGAAGAAGAAGAAGAAGAAGAAGAAGGAGAAGGAGAAAGAAGAAGAAGAAAGTGTGAAGAGGTGTGGTGGCACCTCAAAGATGTGTCACCCATGTCATCAGTCTTAATGCTCCCTTCGCTCGCAGAGCTTCCAGCCATCTGTCATGTTCTTCATCACTTTTTCTCTCTCCTTCTACTCCTTCTTTATCTTTCTCTTTTCGATCTTCTTTCCCTCCTCTTTTTACTTTCCTTGCCCTATTACCATAGGTATGGAAAGTATTGCTTTCCAAAAAAATTGAGGTACCCTAATTTTCATGTTTTCTATACGTTTCAAGGTCCCCTGAGTCCAAAAACATGATTTTGGTTGTTGGTCTGTGTGTGTGTGTGTGTGTGGTCTTTGAACACCATAACTCCATTCCTAATTAATCGATTGACTTGAAACTTTAAACTTAAGGTCATTATACCATGAGATCCGACAATAAGAATTCAATGAAATTCAATTCAAAATGGCGGATAATAGCTAAAAAACATGTTTTTCACGGTTTTCTCGAAAACGGCTCTAACGATTTTCTTCAATTAATACCCTAGATAGGTATTTATAAGCCCTATCAACTGACATGAGTCTCATTTCTGGGAAAATTGCAGGAGCTGCGTAATATTCCTGAAGAAATGATTTTTGTTAAATTTCTATCACGATTTTCTCAAAATGAATTGACCGATTTTTTTCAAATTAATACCCTGTATAGTTATATATCAGCTCTATTTACTGGCAGGAGTCTCCTTCCTGAGAAAATTAACAGGGGGTCCACCCCATCCTTGAGAAATTTACTTTGTAACCTCCTTCTCGTGCGTGAGGTAGGTAGGTGGAGCAGTTTATTCAAAGTAACACATGTCGATATTTTATTTGTAGAACAGCTGTTTTGACAACTTTTAAAAAATCCTCAATTTCATAGTAATTCAAACAAAGGAAAATGTACTCTGAACAAATCACAATAGTATAATCGTAGTTTTATTATTTAGCCGCCAATCGGCATAATGTTATTCCCTAAATTATCCTCGTTAATGAGGCTTATAGATCATGAGCAAGGAAAGTTGTGTGAGTGTACCACACCAGATTTTTCTCCCTATTATACACTTTTTTCCTCTTTCTGTTTCCCTGATATTAGTCACTTCTTCTCCCGTTTTGCCATACTTCAACGCCTTCACCCATTTTTTTCTCCTCCTACTCTTTCTTTTCTACATATTCCACCTTCCACTTCTTATCACTCTCATCTCCTTTGCATCCCCTCATCTGTTATCCCCTCATTATTTTTTCTTTGAAATGGAATGTAAAAGAATTTATTCATCCAAAAACAGTACAATAACCAGAAAATCTGTTTCTTATCATCGAAACACAAAATGTCAGTAATATACGTATATCATAGAGAAACAATAGCTTAAAGTAGATATCCCATGGTATAGCGCGTTATGTCGCAACTTTTACTGTTATCTCAAGCCGATAACAGTTGATTATTGTCGATTTTTACTGTTTTGACCGAGTAAGAGTGTATGAACGGCACAATATGAGAGACTACCACGTCATAAAGCTTCACGGGAAAGAACTACGTGGACTATTAGCTTGAGAACACAGTAAAAGTTGCGACATAAACGCCCTATACCATGGGATATCTACTTATGCTATTTCAACTTTCCTTGCCCTATTACCATAGGTAAGAAAGTATCGCTTTCCGAAAAAAATTAAGGTACCCCATTTTCAAATTTCTATACGTTTCAAGGTTCCCTAAGTCCAAAAAAGTTGTTTTGGGTATTGGTCTGTGTGTGTGTGGTGTGTGTGTGTGTGTGTGGTGTGTGTGTGTGTGTGTGTGTGTTGGGTGTGTGTGTGTATGATGTATGTTCGTCTGTGTACACGATATTTCATCTCCCAATCAACGGAATGACATGAAATTTGAAACTTAAGGTCCTTACACTATAAGGATCCGACACCAACCATTTCGATCAATTCAATTCAAGATGGCGGCTAAATTGGCGAAAATTTTGTCAGAAAAAGGGTTTTCGCGATTTTCTCAAAAACGGCTCCAACGATTTTGATCAAATTCATTCCTAGAAAAGTCATCGCTAAGCTCTATCAACTGCCACAAGTCCCATATCTGTAAAAAGTTTAGGAGCTCCGCCCCATCTATGCAAAGTTTGATTTTAGATTCCCAATTATCAGGCTTTAGATACATTCTAAACAAAACATTTCTAGCGGAAAGATTGAGCATGAAGAACTGCACAATTAATGTTCAAACATTTTCACCTAAAATTGAAAATAAGCTCCAAATTCGAGAAAATGTGATTATTCAATTGCAAATTATTGTTGATTCTATTAAATAATTCTCTATGAAGATATAGCAGACCTCGTGTGTTTCCAGCGTTATTATCCTGTCATCAGCTGGCTCAGATCTTTGAAATTTGAATAGGCTAGTAGCATAGAGAAACAATTGCGTAAGTAGATATCTCATGGTAGGGAATTTATGTCGCAACTTTTACTGTTATCTCAAGACGATTACTGTCGATTATTGTCGATATTTACTGTTTTGACCGGGAAAAGTGTATGAACGGCATAATATGAGAGACTACCAGCGTCACACAGCTACATAGAAAGAACTACGTAAACTATCGGCTTGGGATAACAGTAAAAGTTGCGACATAAACGCCCTATACCATGGGATATCTACTTATGCTATCGTTCTCTATGCTAGTAGTAGACTTGAGATGCGCGCGAACACTAGCGTCAGGTGATCAATTTTAATGACAGGAAAAAGTTTGTGAGTGCACCGCACCAGATTTTTGAATTGTACTTCTCAGTGTGCGTTATAAGGGCAATAATGAGATTCGGTTCCTTGTGCCCTCAAATATGTATTTTCAATAAATAAATAAAAACATGCTATGGGGACATAGCCCACTTGTATGTGGTCACAAAAACCACATTAGTTTTGAAGTGACATTATTAGACTACTGATGTAATGATGCTTGTATCTCTAAAGGTTTTTACAAACTGAAGCTGAAATTGTTGTTGCAAACTCTGTTGCGAGAAAATCAGAATCTTGTTAGACACTGTGAGAACAGTTTTCCCGGCTTTTCCCGAGTGAAGCAAACGATCTACATCTAAAGTCATTCCATGAATAATCATCACACTTCCTGCTCAGGCTGCTAAGGCGAGAGGCGTCGTCTCATGAAAATTTAAAAAATCACTCGCATTCAGCGAACAATGCAAAAACACGTTGATCAATCACTTACACTCGGCTTGGATGCACTACAATCTGTCAGCATTGTTCAGATGGGAGGTTTTGGTATTGTTTATGAGCGATGTTGACAGTGTAAGGTAGTGTAACCCAAGGTACGAAATGGCTGACATTAGGAAACAGCTCAAACTTTAAGGATAAGACAACGCTCAAGTTTTTTGATGGGTGACAAAGTTGATGAAGGTGGAGGGGAGAAGGAGGAGAAGGAGGAGAAGGAGGAGAAAGGGGAGAAGGAGGAGAAGGAGGAGAAGGGGAGAAGGAGGAGAAGGAGGAGAAGGAGGAGAGGGAAGGAGGGAAGGAGGAGAAGGAGGAGAAGGAGGGGAGGAGGAGAAGGAGAGAGGAGGAGAAGGAGGAGAAGGAGGAGAAGGAGGAGAAGGAGGAGAAGGAGGAGGAGAGGAGAAGGAGGCGAATTAATTGATTGATTGAGTACTTTTTATTTATGTAGATTACAATATAACTGGTTATACACTTATATTCCGCTTACAATAAAGCAAAATTATAGATAAATTTACATAATATGGATTGAGAAAATAATATTGAACTGTATATGATATGAAAAAGCAATTTGTAATATAATAACTATGGATAATCATATTTTTATGTATCTACATGAATTGGCGGGGCTTTGGACATATCAATGTCCATTCTTCGGAAAGAATATTTAAAATATCCTCTCCACTAACTCTCTACCAAAAGGAGATGAAGGAGTAGGAGGAAGTAACGAGAAAGAGAAGAAGGAGGAGAATGAGGAGAATGGGGAAGTAGAAATAGGAGGTAGAAAAAAACAAGGGGGAATATCGAAGAGTTGAAGAACGGACAAGATGAAATGAGAGTGAAAAAGAGAGAGAGGAAAGAATGATAGGAGGAAACAACAAGACAAGGAGAGGTATTGAAGAGTAGAAACACGGGAGAAGGCGCATGAGAAGATGAAATAATGAGCAATAAGAGTAAGAGAGGGGAGAACTATGAGGAAAGATCAATAGGAGGTAGAAAAAACAAGGAGGAATATCGAAGAGTTGAAGAACGAACAAGATGGAATGAGAGTGAAAAAGAGAGAGAGGTAAGAATGATAGGAAAAATAACAAAACAAGAAGAAGTGTTGAAGATTTAAAGAAAGGAGGTTAGGAGGGTGTATGAGAAGATAGAAATAATGAGCAATAAGAGTAAGAAAGAGGGGAGAACTATGAGGAAAGAACAATAGGAGGTAGAAAAAAACAAGGGGGAATATCGAAGAGTTGTAGAACGAACAAGATAGAATGAGAGTGAAAAAGAGAGAGAGTGGTAAGAATGGTGTAGGAGAAAACAACAAAAACAAAGAGGGGTATTGGAGAGTAGAAGAACGTAGAAGAAGGGGCTTGAGAGGATGAAATAATGAGCAAAAAGAGTAGAAAGATGGGAGAACTATGAAGAAAGAACAATAGGGGGTAGAAAAGGAAAACAAGAAGGAATTTCGAAGAGTTGAAGAACGAATAAGATGAGATGAGAGTAAAAAAGAGAGAGAATGATGTTAGCGGAGTGATCGTAGTTGACAAGAAGTTGCCTCATCGCACAGAATATCGTCTAAACAAAAGCAATTTATGTCCCGGCGCCTCGTCAAAAGTCGTCAACTTATGACGAGGTAACTACGGTCAAATTCACTTCATACTGTCACCATTCCCTATAAATGATAACCTCAAGCAGTACATTGACCAAATGCTGACAAGGTGGGGTGACGCTCACTATACACTTTTTTTCTACTCCATAGAAGTCGCCTTGGGCCGACTCACCGTGAGATTTTTCTCGGCTTTTCTCAGCTGGAAAGATGTGTAATTCTATTGGATGATGATGTAGACACCTGATAAATCTTTTTTGAAGATCTCCAGTCTGAACCATGAAGAAGAAATCGCTGTTACTTTTTGGACAGAAGTATGTCAAAGTATAGTTTGACTAGACTCATTCTTCCATTGAAATGAATACGATTACCAATAATATTACAAACTACCTCAATATAATAATGTATGAAAATATGCACCGATAGTACCCACGTATACTAACAGTATTCGATTGAAACTGGAAGATTATTCAACGATATAGAGATACTATAAGATTTCACAAGCAAAGCTGTATATTTTGATTATGAGTACTTTGTTCATATATAGACAGAGTGTTCTGAGAAAAGGACCCGTGGCTACAGTAATTTTAAGATATGTGACAAAATACGCGAAGCTTGGTCCCGAAAAACAAGTTCTTTTAAGGTTCGAAGCGATTTACTATGTTAAATGTACAATAAACACAACATATTTTCTTACAGAGCTTGTAGAAAATTCAATCGAAGAGAAATATGTAAAATAAGTCTATAATAGACAAACGCAACCTTTAAAAAAATCTTTAGTTACACACAATACGCATGAAAAACAATAGAAAAAATGTGTTAAGCTCTCTTTCCATGCGTTTTGTATGAAATTAAGGATTATTTGTTAGAAGTGCGTTTCTCTATTATGAATTATTTTACATCTTCCTCTCCAGAATTAATTTTTCACAAGTTCTGTAAGTAAATATGTTGTGTTTATTGTACATTTAACATAGTAAATCTGCTTCGAACCTTAAAGGAACTTGTTTTTCGGGACCAAAGTTTGGCGTATTTCGTCACATATCCTAAAAATTACTGTAGCTACAAGTCTGGAAACGGTTTTATTCAATTTTTCAGTTCATTTTACATCAAGTACGCTAAATTTTACATCTTAATCAACAGCCAACAAATACCCGTAGGGCTCGTTCAGCAGGGGAACTGGAATTCAGACGGAATCTTTCATCCTGTATAATTTGGCAACCAAGCATTTTCCTACCTATGTTAATGTGAACTTTTTTTTGATGTGAGGAATCACGCCTGACTCATGGGCACCTTTTTTCAGAACACTCTGTATACGACTAGTATGCAATTGGTATACGATTAGTAGCCTACTTTTATCAAAATTCGGAAAAGGAACAGTTTTGAGCTAGGCCTCTTGGTCCTTTTCTGATTAAGCTTTTGATTGTGTATTTTAAAATTTGAATAAATAAATAAAATTTGCTCTTGGAAACTTGAGAGTGGCTGTTTCTTCCTCTTCCAAACCTACTCTAGTGCTACAGACTTACTCGTACAGTTGAACTGTCCTGATCATTTGGTTAAATTACATTACATTTCAGATTTATGGATGAGAATCAACAATAAATTTCATGAGCTGTGAGATCATTTATTTTCTTCTATGAAAAATCAATTATAATTGTATCGGATATGAGGACATGATGAACACATGGCTGAATTGAACACAAGACCCAACATCAATCATTGAGTGATTGATTACAAATCAAGTATGGACCTTGTTCTATAGACCTTGTTACAACAGGTCCTCAAGAGCATGATATCTTCTCTGTGTCATAATTCGAGCTTCTTGCTTCCTATGTGAGGGGTTATACCTGTTCCTGTCGGTGACGGCACTTATCTGAGGGTAATTCCTGTTTGGGAAGTACCCTTGTCACACGAAATAGGAAAAAATGTCTAGAGTATACTAGATTATTTTCTGACAATTAATCAAAGGATTAATTGTACTATATTTCCTCAGAATCAAGTAACTCGATGATGGGTTACTATTGACTCTGAAATGAATATGATATTAGCAAATAAATAAGCTATAAGCAAGGTCGAACACAGGGTCACTAAGGAACAACATGTGATGACAGTTGCATTTATTTAAATTTACTAAATCATATAAGAATATTATTTGTTCAATAATAATATATTATTAATGAATTGATAATGAAGAGTAAGCCCAAAACAATATAATTGAATTTTAAAGAGTTTCTTCAAGTTAATAAATTTATTAAGGTGAGCATGTAGTGCTTTCACCCAAGGGTGCCCGACTCAAGTTTGGACAGTGTAACGTCAGAATTTTCACAAACGATATACCAGTTTGTCATGAAAAATTGAGTCGAAGAGATTTGAAATAATAATATATAAATGACTCACATTTGTATGGGCCCATAATATTATACGCGCACTCACTCATGAGATTTGTTCACCGCATGGCTGGCATCTTTCGTCAGGCTGCATGGCATCATATTAGGCTTCATTATTTGGCTCGCGATTTTAATAATTAATTACTCCTTTTTAACTGAGACTTGGTAATCAAATTAAATTCTACGTTACGGGAACTCTACATTAATTGAGATCAGCACTCTTACATAAATTAACAATGAAACATTTAAAATGACAAAAAAAAAACAAATAGGAGTTCAAACGACTCTCCATTAGCGTGCTCAGTTAATCTCTCTCTTTCTTCCTTCTTCTCCGAAATTGAGAAGCTAGGTTTGGGGAAGAAAGGTCCCATGACCAGTTTAATGACCAATCACTGTCAGAAAAAACAAATCTACCAATACGATGGCTACAAATGAAGAATGCGCTCAGGTGGTGCCTATAGAATAAATAAATAATTTTACAAATAAAAAAAGAGAAAAAAAGCAAAACAATATAGGGGAACAATAGCAGATTTTTCAGCAGGTCAGAGTATACAAAAAACAATAAATAAAATTGAAAAATCGAAGCAAGCAGTCACACCAGAAACAGACATGCCGGTTATCAGCTGACTGATAAGGTAGCCGGCTCATTTGCATCGAGAAACTAACCTTATTGTAAACAACATTCATTATGCTGTTATAGGTTATTTGAAAATCATTTACAACTGTTTGCGAATCTGGATCTTAATAAATGAAGATATCATAGATTTTGTTGTTATTTCAACAGCCAATAAAGGTGGTAGTCGTAATTTTTATCTTATTAGTATAGAAAGTTGCTTATCAAAGCAGCTGTTTGGCGAATTTCACCGTGACACTATCAAATGTAATTATGTACAGTGAGATTGTCTTCTAACTAAAAGTATTCATCACGTCTATCACGTATAACAATCAATGCTCTCCCTTTAAGATCCATCAATAGTAACAAATTGATCTTAATTTGGATGTAGTCACGGAATATGTATTTCCATTTCAAAATTAATATTACGAGTATATTGCTATTTCAAATTCCAGTTCATGACTCACCCATGTTTAAAGTGCACGAGTTCTTGAAATTCCAAGATTCCAAGAAATGGCAAGAGTCCTTTCCAATCTTCAAACTAATCACTACATAAGTATATGCTTCATATGCTTCATATAACCATAATATACTTCAATCAATCAATCAGATTTCAAGGAATGGCAAAGTCCTTTCCATCTTCAGAACTAATTAACTACATAGTTTATGCTTCATATGCTTCATATAACTATAATATACTTCAATCAATCATCAGATTTCAAGAAATGGCAAGAGTCCTTTCCATCTTCAGAACTAATTAACTACATAAGTATATTCTTCAATATGCTTCATATAACTATAATATACTTCAATCAATCTCGATCAGTATTGATGTGATGTGTTATGTAAAGAAAAGTGATGTTTTTAGAAATGAGTAAACAAAATGAGAGAGTTACCCAAGAACAGTATAAGACAATATAAGGTTCCAATATGAAGGGACAACGGTAATTCAGAAAATCAAGAGGGCTTAAAAAATTCAGTATGAATATTGGAGGAAATATTGAAGTTTGAGGAAAATTTAGTGCTGGTTAAAGATAGAAATTTTGATAGAATTGGAGGAGATAGTTTAGGAACATAGAAGAGGGAATCTTAACTCATGGCAGGATGTGAACGATGCAGAATGGAGTAAAAATGAGGAATTTAAGAAAATGGTGATAGCATGATAGAGTATATGAGGTTAGAATGAGCAAGAAAACGTATAAAACAAAGACAGGCGAGCCGTAACCCTTTTAACTGCGACCAGAATGAGAATACGTCAGAATTCGACGAAATACCCTTTCATGCCGAGATGTTCGCTCAGAATCCGATCAACTTAACCAGATTCATTTCAAACTGACAGGATGGTCGAATGAGGTGTAGTGATGATGAGTTATGAGGTATGCTGACAACCCATCATAGCAGGTTGGCCTAAATGAGTGGAATAGTGAAGGCCTTGAAATGCAATGCTCAAATACCTACAGCATTCATTGTCTATTCCAATCGTGTATGTAATAACGATCCCATCCTCACCCCTGTTCGATAAGAATTTAATTGAACTTGATTATATGATTGGTGTTTGATAAGAATTTGAATTGAACTCGAATTATTTTGATCTTGTCCCGCCGTGTGATCTTGGAAAGGTCAAATGGGCTAGGGATTGAAGTCAGTCTAATTTGACTCTATGTGAGCTCTGTAGTTCAAATACTCGAAAATTTGAGATATCGCACATATGAATGACATATTACTGATAATGGATAAAATAAGAAGTATTAGGCTAGTTTCACATACATTCGGTTCTGGTCGTTTCGTTTTCGGTTCGTGTTTTGGCTGTTTCCGATAAGTGTGAAACGGTAATTCGTAAGAAACCGCATAGAACCGAACGCCCACTTGACACTAATAAAATTTATTGGAATTTAATTCAATCAGGTAAAAATTCGCTTCTAGTGAGGGGCTACTCTCAAACACAAACAAAATATCTCTCATTGAACACTATTCATAAAATGATGATTATGACATGGATCTTAGTAAAGGAATGTACAAAGAAATAATGTGAGCTACAAAACGTTGCTTTCCTATATCATTTATAGTTTCTCATTTGTTTAGAAACGTTTTGGCTAGCTTCTATGAGACTATTCCAATAATCTAGTGAAAACGGTCTTAGGCTAGCTTCACACACATTCGTTTCATTCGGTTCGGTTTGCTTTCTGATCGTTTATTGGCAGATTCCGATGAGTGTGAAACGGTGATTAGGTTCCGAATAGCAACCGTATAGCACCGAACGCTCGAATAGCCCCACGACACGAATATTTTTTATCATATTAGAATCGTTGCAAGGAAACAGGAAACAAAAACATAGTCTTACACACACGCCCGGTTTTTTGTTTTTATTTTAACCCTGATATATCGTGATTATCTCTGTTTCAAAATCTTCAATTTCATGCAGATACTATTACCACTATAGTCCAGTAGCAGCCACTGTACTATCCCACTACAGAACTACAGTAGCCATAAGGGTAGTTGGTGGACAATTGAGACTAACGATAGCTTTTGGCCTTCTAGGCCCTCATACGAACCCTTTGCATATGGAATTCTGTTATCATAGTTGTATCTGGTAAAGGTGGAATGGAGTATTCCAGTCTGAGTAGAATGAGCTCTAATACTCGTGCATGCAAAGCAGAGGTAGGCTATTCAGGTGGGGCAGTTACTGGTTGAGGTACAAGAGTATTATAATTTTATTGCTTGATTTGTAGTCTTACATGAATGATAATATTATGTTATAATATTATATTTATAATATCATATTTATATTAATGATAATATTATATTTTGAACTTTTGAAAAAGCGAAAAGGTTGGATTGTGACCTTGTCATCATGAAGAATCGTAGGATTAGATCATTCCTATCATTTCTACTATTCATTGATATGTTCGTTGCATCAGAAAATAAGTGCTAAAGAAATTGCAGAAAACACTCTTTTCCCAGTTTGTATAAAGCAATTTTCTTCTAAGTATCTTCTTCTTTCTCTCGGGCGCTACAGCCCAAATCGAGCCCTGCCTCCTCAATTCTGCGCCTCCATTCGTCACGATCTCTTGCCTTCCTTCTCCAGTTCCTGATGCGAAGGAGTTCTGCTGCATCCTTGGAATACCATCCGCCCATCTCAGTCTTGGCTTCCCCACCGGTCTCTTGCCTCCTGGCTGTCCCATATATATTTTCCTGGGGCGCGAGTGTCAGGCATCCGCTCCACATGCCCTGCCCATCTTAAACGTTTCAGTCTGACATATATGGACAGGGGTGGCTCCTTATAGAGTGCAGCTAATTCGTTGTTATTTCTTATTCGCCAGACACCCTCATCACACACAGGTCCATATATTCTACGCAGCATTTTCCTTTCCCAGCGGTCTAAATTGCCTGCTGCCTTTGATGTTAATGTCCAAACTTCGCTTCCATACGTGACCACTGTACGTATTATGGACTTATATAATCTAGCCTTTATATTCTATGGACGCTTCTAGACTTGAATATCTGCACATAGAGAAGAATTTTTGTTCCCCGTATTGAGCCGCTTCTGTATTTCTTTCATCTCATCACTGTCCGCTGTTATATAACTCCAGGTAGGTGAAGTCTTCACGTTCTCAAAGCTGTACTCACCCACCAATAGGTTTTGTTCTCTTCTGTTGTGCTGACGTCTGCTTTGATGTAGAACTTGGTCTTATCACATTCACCTTTAGACCAATCTCATTAGCTGCATTTTCCAAGTTTGTGACATTTCTTTGACTGCTGCCACTGATCTTCCTGCTAGGTCCAGGTCATCTGCATACCCTAATATCTGCTGGGTCTTGTTTATTAATGTACCACTTGTATCTGCCAGAGTCCCTCTCTATCACCCTTTCTAGTGCAAGGTTGAAGAGAACTGGTGCTAGGCCATCTCCTTGTTTCAGTCCTTGTTCCACCTCAAACTTATCTGTCATTTCCCCATCTATCTTCACCTGACAGGTGGTCTTCTTCATTGTTGCTCTGACAAGTCGTACAAGCTTTGTGGTATGCCAAGATCAGCATGGTTGAGTATAGCTTTTCTCTGTCGATGCTGTCGTAGGCCTGCTTGAAGTCTATGTATAGTGGGTAGACATCTATATTGAACCCCAGAACTTTTCTGCTAACTGTCGGGCAACAAAGAGCTGATCTGTCGTTGCCTGCCTGATCTGAAACCAGCCTGATACTCTCCTAGTAATCCCTCAGCATACACATCTATTTATCTTGATTATTGAGGTGAAGGTTTTATGCTCTTGATAAGAGAGATATACCTCTAAGTATCAGAGTTTACCAAAATGAAATTACTGAGATATTGCAATTATTCAAATGCCAATGTATAATATTTTATTATATTTTATTCAACGAAAATCCAAATTAAATGCTGTAATTCACCCGATGACTTCTGCTACTGCAAATATTGACAACCGGGTAAACAGCTATATGGAATTCTGTTATCATAGTTGTAATCTGGTAACGGTGGAATGGAGTATTCCAGTCTGAGTAGAATGAGCTCTTACTCGTGCATGCAAAGCAGAGGTAGGCTATTCAGGTGGGGCAGTTACTGGTTGAGGTACAAGAGTATTATATTTTTATGCTTGATTTGTGTCTTACATGATGATAATATTATGTTATAATATTATATTTATAATATCATTTTATATTAATGATAATATTATTTTTTGAACTTTTGAAAAAGCGAAAAGGTGGATTGTGACCTTGTCATCATGAAGAATCGTAGGATTAGATCATTCCTATCATTTCTACTATTCATTGATATGTTCGTTGCATCAGGAAAATAAGTGACTAAAGAAATTCAGAAAACACTCTTTTCCCAGTTTGTATAAAGCAATTTTCTTCTACGTATCTTCTTCTTCTTCGATGGCGCTACAGCCAAATCGAGCCCTGGCCTCCTCAATTCTGCGCCTCCATTCGTCACGATCTCTTGCCTTCCTTCTCCAGTTCCTGATGCGAAGGAGTTCTGCTGCATCCTTGGAAATACCATCCGCCCATCTCAGTCTTGGCTTCCCCACCGGTCTCTTGCCTCCTGGCTGTCCCATATATA
Organism: Nilaparvata lugens; assembly: GCF_014356525.2. NCBI lineage: Eukaryota > Metazoa > Arthropoda > Insecta > Hemiptera > Delphacidae > Nilaparvata > Nilaparvata lugens. The sequence goes on along the minus strand of NW_024091956.1, from coordinate 3,015 downwards.
TTTTCTGGGGGCGCGAGTGTCAGGCATCCGCTCCACATGCCCTGCCCATCTTAAACGTTTCAGTCTGACATATATGGACAGGGGTGGCTCCTTATAGAGTGCAGCTAATTCGTTGTTATTTCTTATTCGCCAGACACCCTCATCACACACAGGTCCATATATTCTACGCAGCATTTTCCTTTCCCAGCGGTCTAAATTGCCTGCTGCCTTTGATGTTAATGTCCAAACTTCGCTTCCATACGTGACCACTGTACGTATTATGGACTTATATAATCTAGCCTTTATATTTCTATGGACGCTTCTAGACTTGAATATCTGCAGCATAGAGAAGAATGTTTGTTCCCCGTATTGAGCCGCTTCTGTATTTCTTTCATCTCATCACTGTCCGCTGTTATATTAACTCCCAGGTAGGTGAAGTCTTCACGTTCTCAAAGCTGTACTCACCCACCAATAGGTTTTGTTCTCTTCTGTTGTGCTGACGTCTGCTTTGATGTAGGAACTTGGTCTTATCACAATTCACCTTTAGACCAATCTCATTAGCTGCATTTTCCAAGTTTGTGAACATTTCTTTGACTGCTGCCACTGATCTTCCTGCTAGGTCCAGGTCATCTGCATACCCTAATATCTGCTGGGTCTTGTTTATTAATGTACCACTTGTATCTGCCAGAGTCCCTCATCACCCTTTCTAGTGCAAGGTTGAAGAGAACTGGTGCTAGGCCATCTCCTTGTTTCAGTCCTTGTTCCACCTCAAACTTATCTGTCATTTCCCCATCTATCTTCACCTGACAGGTGGTCTTCTTCATTGTTGCTCTGACAAGTCGTACAAGCTTTGTGGTATGCCAAGATCAGCATGGTTGAGTATAGCTTTTCTCTGTCGATGCTGTCGTAGGCCTGCTTGAAGTCTATGTATAGTGGGTAGACATCTATATTGAACCCCAGAACTTTTCTGCTAACTGTCGGGCAACAAAGAGCTGATCTGTCGTTGCCTGCCTGATCTGAAACCAGCCTGATACTCTCCTAGTAATCCCTCAGCATACACATCTATTTATCTTGATTATTGAGGTGAAGGTTTTATGCTCTTGATAAGAGAGATATACCTCTAAGTATCAGAGTTTACCAAAATGAAATTACTGAGATATTGCAATTATTCAAATGCCAATGTATAATATTTTATTATATTTTATTCAACGAAAATCCAAATTAAATGCTGTAATTCACCCGATGACTTCTGCTACTGCAAATATTGACAACCGGGTAAACAGCTAGATGGAAATTCGATGAGCGCTACTATTCAAAAATTATTTGTCAGCCCGGGAATCGAACCCAGTACCTCCCAATTGCCGGTCAGGAATGCTTACCCTTACACCAAACTGACAATCTCTGGATAGCAGCGCTCTGTCAGAGTTTCTTTCATCAATGCATCATTGTTTCCCATTCAACTAATGTTGACAGAAATTCAACTGATGTTGACAGAAATTCAACTATGTTGACAGAAATTTAACTGATGTTGACAGAAATTCAACTAATGTTGACAGAAATTCAACTAATGTTGACAGAAATTAACTCTAATGTTGACAGAAATTCAACTAATGTTGACAGAAATTCAACTAATGTTGACAGAAATTCAACTAATGTTGACAGAAATTTACTGATGTTGACAGAAATTCAACTAATGTTGACAGAAATTCAACTAATGTTGACAGAAATTCAACTAATGTTCACAGTAGTTCAACTATTGTTGACAGTAATGTAACTAATGTTGACAGTAATTCAATATAATGTTGGCAAAAATTCAATGATGTTGACAGAAATTCTATAATGTTGACAGTAATTTAACTAACGTTCACAGTAGTTTAACTATTGTTGACAGTAATGTAACTAATGTTGACAGTAATTCAACTAATGTTGAATTCCTTATGAGGAGATAATTATCTGATACTGTCTCAGGTGGGATGTAGTGATATTTATCCATATTAAACACTAGAATATTGTCAATAAACATCACGAATTTATTAAGAAGTTACCTACATGTTACAAAAATATATGGTGTCGTCTCCTGTGTGAATATTTTAAAGCTTGAAGAATTGTAGGTTGGTAACCTTTAAATTTTCACACTGTAGATGACAAAACATGGTTCCATTATTAGGGGATCATCATAAAATCTATGGAAGATACTGTTCTAAAAACAATTTCAATTTTAATTTTTAATTATTGCTTAATATCTCTCCAGTACTGAAGCCTATTCCATTTATAATTAATTATTAATTTATTTATATTAACAATGCACAAATCAAAAGATGTGAAGATTATTTATTCATTTATTATTTATTTATTTGAAAACTTACATATTTGAGGGCACCAGGAACTGAATCCATTATTGCCCTCATAACACACATCAATTTGAAAATTTTCAGCATACTATTGAAAATACAATAAATTAAAATGGATATAGAATAACTTAACTAATACTAAGATACGGAGTACTTGAGTCTGGTGGAGAACTCTCATTCTGTATAGAATACGGAATATGCTCAACAGCAGAAGAGAAAGGAGCTTGATTGTAGCCCACGTTCTCCATTGGTCGACTATTCCGGACCTCCCACCGCTTGTCATTGGTCAATGTGAACCAATCAGAAGCAAGCTCGCAGCTCCGTGTAGAAGACGACACATGCGCTAACTTAAACTACAGTGAGATTTACTTGAAACTGTTAGAAGTCCTTATTAATTGATTCTATACTTTCCACTCAACCAATGCTAGCTAATTTTCATCAACAATATTGTTTCAAGTCAATCTCACTTCACCGTATCCGATAGCTATAGTAAACGCAAATTAGTGAGGGCAAGGTCTATAAATACAGTTCATGACACTCGTGTTCCTTATGGAGCGGCCATTATGTGGAGAGGTTTATTATGGTAAATTTGCTTGTATTCCAATCTGTGCTTGAAATGTTGATGTCCATTCCAAATTATTCAGTTAGAATAAAATGTATGACTGAATTTAAAAAAATCTTTGAA